>NC_086362.1:1028477-1279542 GCF_036324505.1 Eleginops maclovinus
GGATGGCGGGAGAATGCTTTGATTTAGCTTTACGCGTGGAGGTGGAACTGGTTTTAGGCTCGTTCTTCGTATTTTCGCACCAGAACGTTTGTTCTGCAGTCAGGATAAGGTTAACAGTTTAAGATGAGACAATGATCCGTGTTTTCCAAACTATTCCTAAGAAGTTGCATCAGTAGAACATACAGGACCACTTTGCATCCTGCACGATTCTGTTCTGCGCTTTTTACGCACGCGGTGGCCCCGTCTTTACGCGCCGGATGGCAGACGGATGCTTTGATGTAGCTTTTACGCGCAGAGGGGAAACTCACCTCATTGTTTTTCTTTCTTTTGTTTTTCACACCAGCCAATCGGAGTCAGAGCAGTTTGTCCTGCAGGCAGATGGAGACTACAACTGCTAATATTGTTAGAGTCAAAATATAAACCTAGATACGTTTATGCATCAGAGCAACATTCAGGAGACATTTGGATTCTACATGTTCTGCTTTAATGAGGAGGAAAAATCCTCAGGTATTTCTTCAGCAGCTGCTTTAGTGTTTTAACCTTTTGATACGGACTATTTTCTGCGGGCGGATGGATTATTAAGAGAAAATCCTTGTTTTTTTTTAATACTAATCTTGAGAAACATCTATGCATCTTTCTGCTCTATCGCTTTCACATCCCGGCCTGAACATGAGCTCCAAGAGAGACTTTAGAAAGCAGAAAGCTTTCTCCAGGCTGCTGTTCTCAGGTGTTATTTGTCTGCAGCGGAACTAGAAAAACCCTTAAGGTTAAGGGAGTTTTGTGGAGAAAAGAAAAGTGAAAATGTATCCAACTTTTTGTGCCAATAGGAAACAAAACATGGCCATAAACCTCACCTAAATAAAAACAAAAGAGACGTGAAGAGGTTCTGTAAAATGTCTTAAGGTAAGGTAGACAATACATATCCGGACAAATAAATGAGACTTCATTAAAAGACGAAAATCTTTGGAAAAAAGACAGAAAAAAACCAATATGTAAATTCCAAAAATGGTCAAAAGTGAAAATCCAAAATATGAGAAAAATATTTTCAAACAATCCTCTTACATTTTTTAAAAGTGAAGCAAAATAAACAGAATTATATTTTTACATCAAAGTCCTCATGTTTCTGAAAGCAGAGGAAACCAACACAGTTACTTTTCTACATTTCAGGTGTAGGAAAACTTTAAAAAGCTCAGCCCTTCCTCCTCCTCCTCCTCCTCCTCCTCCTCCTCCTCCTCCTCCTCCTCCTCCTCCTCCTCTCTAAGGTTGGGTTGGGTGGGTTTGCTTATGTGAGTTTTTTAAGACGAGAGGAAAATTTGGGACGCTCCTCGGAAAATCCTGAGAACAAGAGCGGCATTCAGAGAGAGGAGGAGGAGGAGGAGGAGGAAGATGGAGGAGGGCAGTTTGGGCTTTCAGAGAGCTGAGTTGCTGGGGGAGATAATGAACTCGCCCGGCAACTCGTTTAAAAACACTTATAGCTTCTCTGATGGGTCTTTGAAAAACTGTAAAATTCCCCCCAAAAATATCCCAAATATGTCTTTTAAAAATAATGTAAAATTGTGTGAAAAATATCCAAAATGATTGTAAAAATAATTTACAAATAATCTGAAAAATGTCTGAAAATAATTCAACAAATATGAGGAAGAAAGACAGCATGTCCAAAAACAATATCCCAAATATGTTAGAAAAATAAATATCTGTAAAGTCAGAAATGTGGCAAAATATACTAAAGAATATTGAAAATAAATTCCCCAAAATCTGAAAGATATTCTTAAAATATTTGGAAATTATAAGAAATAAATAACAGAACATTTTGAGTAAATACATGTGAAAGAAATCTTAAAAGAAACTGTAAATGATCACTGATTTTGTGTCTTGTGGCGTCACCTTCACAATAAAAGCCTCCCTGTGTTGTCTTTTATTGTGAAGGAGCAGCAGCTTTGATACAGATGGATTGCATGATTCACTTCCTGCGTTTTTGACTCAAAGCAGCGCCTTTCCCCCCCGATCGAGTTTCACTTCCTGTCATTTACTAAACTAAACATGGGAGCAACGGGAGCTACTGCAGGGGCCTCAGGGGCCCCACGGTCAAATAAACAACAGCCCAATTATATCCCTCCCTTACCAACCGTGTGCTCAGGGACAAACCTGCAGAAACAAGGAATAAAAGCTCCTTAAATCAGAGCGTTTTCCTCTATCTCCTCCCCTGTTCCGTCCCAGATTGTGATGAATGAAGTGCAAACAACAAACGATTGAAACCAAGTGAGCGTTACAGCAGGTAAACAAACAACGTGCTTTATTTGAACATTTACATTACTTTCTTGCAGTTCTGCGAGTGGCTGAAGTCTCTGATCCGGGACCAGCGGAACATCGTGCTGACGGCGCTCCTCGGACTTCTCTCCGTGGCCTGTTTTGGGATTTCCTTCTTCACCGTTCTCCCCAGCCTCCTCGTCCCCTTCACCCTGTGGATGGTCAGCTAGAAGACTTGATGAATATCTATATGAATAAAGACCCTCACCGCCATGTTGGGACGCTCACAGAGAGGAGGTAGTCGTCTGCAAAGAAACCGACTTTTGTACGTTTCACTGCTAACAACACGAAGTCTTTCTTTTTGGTTAGAGTCAACCGTAGAAGAAGAAGAAGAAGAAGAAGAGAAGAAGAAGAAGAAGAAGAAGAAGAAGAAGAAGAAGAAGAAGAAGGTTAGCTTTAGCTACATTAGCATTAGATAACTCCGCCCACTCTCTGACTACTTTAAAATCACTAAAGGCGCCAACGCTATCCCAAAGAGACCAAAGATCGTTCAATAATAACTGTTTTTCTGAAGCTTTCTCATTTATCTGCCTTAAAGTACGACGGGACCCCACAGAGTTAGAGTGAACATTAGAGTCTTTCCTTTTAATATTTAATATATTTTCTACTTTCTTACGTAACATCAGAAGGACTCGGTCCCGATAGTTGGTTCCTTTATCCACTTTTGACCCAGATCATTTACAGATTTTCAATTACATTTCAATGAAATATCAAATATTCGAAATATCTTTATTTTGAAAAATACTTTTGCATCTCCAGAAAGTCAACTTTTGGGATTTTAAAGAAAATAAAACTAAATATTTTTGATTGAACTGTTTTACATTAAAATGATAGAAGCCTTAATTCAATGTCAGCTTTCTACTCCGACCCACATTCCTGGAAAAATCTTGTAAATGTATTTAATTTGTTCCTTTTTTCAAGATGTCATTGTGAAAATCTCTTCCTCTGTGGTTTCCTGTCCGCCCTGTATATATCTGTAGATACTCTATCCAACATTTAAACTTTTGTACAGAATTTATTTTTTAAAACGCTGTAACACTTTAAACCAGTTTTCTATGTAAATAAAGGAAAAGGACTTGTTGATTTCTGTGTTTCTGGGTGGGTTTTTATTTATTTATTTTTTGCATTAAAACTCAATGAAACAACAAATAATCAGTGAATAAAATAAAACATTTAAACCATTAAAAAAACACATGTTTGCAGTACAATTTTTATTTAAACACTTTTTCCAGAAATATATAAAAATGAGTTTTGGGTCAAACAGTAAATCACGTTTACAGATATTTAAAGGAATTATAAAACATAACATAAAATGCATTTATAGCAAAGATATTGTTGTTTTTATTCATTGAATGAATAACAATAGAACTTCACCAATGAAATAGAATACATATTATTAGATATTTTAATTTGTATTTTGAGGTACTTCTAGAATTACCAGTAAATATAATATTACGTTATAATAATATACAGTTTAATGTGCTCTCTCCTCAGTGATGTGTTGACCGTCAGCTCCCCCTGCTGGCAGACTGGGAACTACAACAACATCTGAGTCACATTTTCTAACCCACCCCCCTGATAATCACAACATTTTGTTTACCTAATACATGTTGTTTTTTTGTGACAAAAATAGACAAACATGTTGCTATTTTCTTGTAATGTTGGGCTCTGGTTTCAGACAGAGGGTGAACAGAGGTGCTGCTGCTCTCAGAATGTTGACCCCTCACCCGAAACGCCTCCATTGATTGGACTCCTTTTGTTTGCTTCCGGAACATCGTGACATCCCTATGGAGCACTTGCGCTCTTATTGGCTAGCTCTCCAACACATTCTAACCTGATAGGCGAAGGGGCGGGACATCTCTAAGCAGTTGACAAAAAAAATAGAAAACAATAGAATAATAGGAATTTAGGAAATACAATAGGGTTCCTCTGCTTCGCAGTGGAACCCTAATTATTTTACGTTAAAATGATTTACATTAAATCTGGACACTAAAAAACCACGCGCAGTTTCCTGTTACAAAGTATAAAATGTGGGTCAGAGGTAGCTTGAATATCTGGAGGGTTGAGCAGAACTGGCAGAACTTCAGTGATCTTTAATGTGGACCCTGAACCGGCTTCTCTAATTCCCTCTGAGCCCCTTCAGAATAAAAGGGGCTTCACTTCCTGTTCCACTTCCTGTTCCTCTCAGCATGTTTCCCCTGCAGTGTCTCGTTCTGCTCTTCATCTCCCCCCGGGAACAACCAGTGGGGACGAGGGGGGAGGAGGAGGAGGAGGAGGAGGGGAGACAGGGAGTCAGAGAGACAGACAGGAAGTGGGATCTGAGGAGGGGCGACTTGCTGGAGGTTCCTCGGACTCTGTTCACTCACTTTGGGATTTACCTGGGGGAGGGCAGGTGGGTATGATTATTATTAATGATATTTACTGGTGAGATTATTATTGTTATTATTTATTTTTGTTTCCCTCTCTCAGAGTGTCCCACTTCATCCCGGACGGCCTCCCCCTGGTCTGCAGGGATCAGAGGAGGATCAGACGGATGGTGACCAACAGCCGGCTGCTGCTGGGGGTTCTGACCAAGGTAATACACCTGATCCATCACAACGAGTGTGTTAGCACTGTTACCTATCATGGTGTGTGTGTGTGTGTGTGTGTGTGTGTGTGTGTGTGTGTGTGTGTGTGTGTGTGTGTGTGTGTGTGTGTGTGTGTGTGTGTGTATGTGTGTGTGTGTGTGTGTGTGTGTGTGTGTCTGTGCAGCGTGGCAGCGTGAGGACGGACTCTGTGGAGGACTTTGCATATGGAGCTCAGATCCGCGTCAACACTCTGGACACGGTGAGGAGACGCTGCACATCCATCTGATTTCACTTTAATGCAAACTGAACACACACACACACACAAACACACACACACACACACACACACACACACACACACACACACACACACACACACACACACACACACACCTTCTGCACAATCATGGCTTCGCTGTTTCCACCTGTACTGCAGAATATCCGGTAGATCTGTTATCATATGCCACAGGTAGTCGGTCGGGGCCCCCTGCAGGCGGAGCAGGTGGCCCTCCGTGCTGAGCGTCTCCACGGTAACGGGTCCTACAGCCTGCTGTGGTTTAACTGCGAGCATTACGTCATGTTCTGTCGGTACGGAGCCAGCAGCAGCCTGCAGACCTTCCAGGTGAACCGAACACACAGACATACAGACAGGCAGGCACACAGACAGACAGACAGACAGGCAGACAGACAGCAGGCACAGAGACAGACAGACAGACAGGCAGGCACACAGACAGACAGAAAGACAGACAGACAGACAGACAGACAGACAGACAGACAGACAGGCAGACAGACAGACAGACAGACAGACACACACACACACACACACACACACACACACAGTTTAAATAGTTTGTGTTTCGCAGCGTCCGACCTGCAGATCATGTGACCTCCCTCAGTAATCTCTAAATCCTCCTGTTGCTCTAACTCTACTTTAGTGAGAGCTCTTTTGTTCCTGCAGCTTGGTCTCTTACTCTAACGTGAGATTAATAAGGAACATTTCACATCTAATTCACACATTTTTGAGGGATTTGTCCGAGAAAACCTTCCAACCTGAGTTTTGTCAAGTCAAGTCAAAGTCAAAGTCCACTTTATTGTCAAAGTCTGCACCTGTGTTATACATACAGAACATTGAAAAAGGGGGGGTAAAAAGGGGTATACAAAACAAACCCTCAGTAATATACATCACACACCATCAACACCGTTTGACGGTAGTGCAAGATATCAGGATGCTGAACTCTCTCCCCCCTCCCTCTCTCCTCTCACTCACTCCCTTCCTCCCTCTCTCGCTCTCTCTCTCTCTATCGTCCGTCCCTCCCTCAATCCTCTCTCTCCCTCCCTGTCTCTCTCTCCTCCCTCCCTCTCTCCCTCCCTCTCTCCTCTCACTCACTCCCTCCCTCCCTCCCTCTCTCCCTCCCTCTCTCCTCTCACTCACTCCCTCCCTCCCTCTCTCGCTCTCTCTCTATCGTCCGTCCCTCCCTCAATCCTCTCTCTCCCTCCCTGTCTCTCTCTCCTCCCTCCCTCCCTCCCTCCCTCCCTCCCTCCCTCCCTCCCTCCCTCCTCTCGCTCCCCCTCTCTCCATCCCTCCCTCTCTCTCCCCCTCTCTCATCTCCCTCTGCCCCCGCTCCCATCTCTCCCCTGACCTCTCCGCCCTCCGTCCCACCCACCTTTCCCCGCTGCCTCAATGGAAATGTACCAGGACATGAATCCCCCTCCCTCACACACCCGTCCCTCATCCAGCACCAGTCACTTTCTATTCTCCGCTGCTACTGAAAATGTACTTTGCACAAAGTATTTTCTGCACTAAAGACCTACCTGCACTACCGTCACACTGTGTTGATGCGGTCTGATGTATATATTAAATATTATATTACTATATATTACGTTTTTTGTATACCCCTTTTTACTCCCCCTATCTCTTTCTAGGCTCCTATCTTTTTATGTTATATGTTCTTGTTTATGTTTGCACCTCGGGACTGTCAGAAACGGTATTTCCATGTTCTGTATGTAGGCTATAACACATGTGGAGACTTTGACAATAAAGTGGACTTTGACTTTGATATGCTGATCCCGTCACACACACCTCTGCAGAGATTCAGTCAAATATAAAGTAGAATAAACTGCAAAGACATACATTTTTTAAATGAATCATCTTTTTATAAATCAGCTGTAATTATTCATTTCATTTCATTTTAAAAACTTGATTTATTTACTATTTCTGCTCTAGAATTTTCTTGTTGTCATTTATTTTTGTTGCATTTTTATATATTTTTTAAGACAATACATTCTTGCCTAAGTCACAATTCCTCTTCCTCCTCTTTCTCCTCCTCCTCCTCTTCCTCCTCCTCTTTCTCCTCCTCCTCTTGCAGTTTTGTAAGACCGTGAGGAAGCTGGTGTTGAGTCGTCGTGTTGCCATGGTGATGCCGGTGGTGTGTGTGTGTGTGATGTCCCTGCTGGGGTGTGTGACCCCGGCCTCCGTCCTGATGTCCGTCCTGCTCCCCTTCATCATCTGGATGGCTGCTTAAATGGTCAACATCTGGAGGGGTCTGCAGTCTATGGACACTTTACATGGATCTGGTGGACTACAATTATGAACTACATTTCCCATGATGTTTGATAACTGAATAAACTTTTGGCAAACATTTGTCTTTGAAAGTTTGGTTTGATTTATTTATTTAATATTGTCATAAAAAAAGTAATGTTATTATTTCAAGTATTTATATATTTTTACTCGTCATATTTTCTTTATTTCATTGTTATTATTTATTTGAATAATTGTATTAACAGAACACTTTGTATTGCATTTTGTATGTATATACATATTGTTTTGTAGTTGTTTTAATTTAATCTTAAATGTTATTTTTATATTTATTTATTATATCCAAGGGGAAAACTCTGACCTGTAGTCCCGCCTTCTTTTCCCAAAAGCAACATTCTCATTGGCTCAGAGGGCCGCGCCATCATGACAATCAAAATGACAGCTCTTCGGTTTCTGTAAACTTTAAGTTTCGCTGTATTTGGTTATTTGTCGATATAAATTTTAGATTTAAAATCGTAACATCATCTGTAAACCGTTTCTGATCGAGGGAAAACCCTGTTAAGAAGAAATGGCGTCAGACAGATCCGGTGAGACTTTATTTAAAATAATATTTAGCAAGGTAACGTCAGTTGGAAGAGTTTACGGTAGATTTACCCGCTAGCTTAAATGGCAGCTAAATTAGCAGCTAATGTTGCTATGCTAATTTGTATCTTAAATGCTGTTTTGTAGAGGTTTTACTGCTTTAATATCTCGTTAGCAATCACAAACTAGTTAGCTAGTTTCTTTTTAAGATGATTGCTTTATCCATTTGCACTGTTAGCATTGGCCCTAGTTGTAAATGAATAAGATATACATTAGTAAGAGCTAACAGCTAGGCTAAATTAAACACAGACATGAGCTAAAGCAAGCTAACTGCTATAATCTGAATCGGTTCATTTAAACGGTGCTAACTTTAGTTGATTACTGTGACAAAGGCATGCATTTAACATCATACTCAGTGTTGAAAGGTTCAGAGGTAAATCGTGTATTTTTATTCCACTAAATTGATTTAAAACGTTTACTTTAATGATCTGAAATATAATCAATACTCAGATCAGACTTGAGTGTGTGTGTGTGTGTGTGTGTGTGTGAGGCAGACAGGGATGGGGAGTCAGACGGAGACGTAGATGGCAGCTGTGCTGATGTCAGCGCTCTTTCGGGGGAGGAGTACTTCAAGGCGTCCTGCGCCCGAGAGATGGCGCTGCTGGCTCTGATGGACAAGACCGGCTACAGCATGGTGCAGGAGAATGGCCAGAGGAAGTATGGAGGACCTCCCCCTGGTCAGTCTGTATGTCTTAGGCTGCACAACCAAGGGTTAACCCATGAAAAACAGCCTTCACTGAACATTTTCCCCCACATGCACCAGCACATTAACATGTATATGTGTACCCTGCTCTCTCTTTATATACAGTAGATTTAACACTCCAAGTTTTACTCACATTATCTCTGAACTATAACTCTTTAACGCTGTGTGTGTGTGTGTGTGTGTGTGTGTGTGTGTGTGTGTGTGTGTGTGTGTGTGTGTGTGTGTGTGTGTGTGTGCGCTCAGACTGGGAGGGCCCGGCTCCCCCGAGAGGCTGCGAGGTGTTTGTGGGTAAAATCCCCCGGGACATGTACGAGGACCAGCTGGTGCCGCTGTTCGAGAGAGCGGGACGTCTGTACGAGTTCAGACTCATGATGGAGTTCAGCGGGGAGAACCGCGGCTATGCTTTCGTCATGTACACCAACAGGTTATTATTATTTACTGTTTATATTAATGTTATTATTCTAATTATTCAGATTGTTGGTGATTGGTGTGTGTGTGTGCAGAGAGGCGGCGCAGAGAGCCATCAGCACGCTGGATAACTTCGAGGTCCGTCCGGGGAAGTTCATCGGCGTGTGTGTGAGTCTGGATAACTGCCGGCTGTTCGTTGGCTCCATCCCCAAAGACAAGAGGAAGGACGACATCCTGGAGGAGATGAACAAGGTACACAGGTTCTCCAACTATAGCGAAAGGAGAACATTTTATTTCAGTGGACTTCATTCATCTATTGTAATTTATTTATTTTAATTTAGATTTGTTTTCGTTATTTTTGTAAATATTCGTATTAATTCCTAGAATATTATTTATTTATTTTAATTTATCACATCTTTCGTCATTTTCTCTTTTAGATTATTGAATTAATTATTATATATTTTTTCATATTTTATCTCACTTTCTTTTATATATTGTGTGTTTTAGGTTATTATGTAAGTTTTCTATTTTAGATTATTTAGTTTTAATATTTAATTTGATCTCATTTTGATATTTGTACGTTTTATTTTTGTATATTTCTTTCTTTTTATTTAATGTATTTTATATAATTATTGTGTGTGTGTGTGTGTGTGTGTGTGTGTGTGTGTGTGTGTGTGTGTGTGTGTGTGTGTGTGTGTGTGTGTGTGTGTGTGTGTGTGTGTGTGTGCGCGCGCGCGCACGCGCAGGTGACGGAGGGTGTGGTGGATGTGATCGTGTATCCCAGCTCCACAGATAAGAGCAGGAACCGAGGCTTCGCCTTCGTGGAGTACGAGTCCCACAAAGCTGCTGCCATGGCCCGCAGGAAGCTCATCCCAGGTGTGTGTGTGTGTGTGTGTGTGTGTGTGTGTGTGTGTGTGTGTGTGTGTGTGTGTGTGTGTGTGTGTGTGTGTGTGTGTGTGTGTGTGTGTGTGTGTGTGTGTGTGTGTGTGTGTGTGTGTGTGTGTGTGTGTGTGTGTGTGTGTGTGTGTGTGTGTGTGTGTGTGTGTGTGTGTGTGTGTGTGCAGTAGCATCTGCTGACTGAGGTTCACGTCCTGTGTTTGTGCAGCAGAGGGCGCTACAACACAGCAGTAAGACCTCTGCAGCTGCACTAATAACAATAAATATACAACAATACATTTCAGAACTCAATCTGCAGCAATTCTGATTATTGATCTCTCATTTTTCAAGTATAAATTCCTTGTTACAACCTTCATTATATAGATTAGCTGCTTATCTCTGACTAATCTGACACTAAACCAGTCATTTCAGTGCTTTGGACTTCATTGTATGGAGTATTTTGACATATTATAGCGAAAACAAAATCTAAATGAATGAATAAAACAATGTGCCGATGAATTAAATGTGACGATAAGAGTTAGTTTCAGCCGTAGAGAGAATACTAAAAGCCGTCCAGCACTAACGGCCTCCTCTAATATGATGTTACAGTTGAATCAACACAGATGAAACATTAAAACCTTCATCATTTATGATGAAATTACCGTCTGATTGAACTGCATTAGCTTTAGATTACGCTCGGGGCTGACGCACTCCTCTCACACAGAAATTGACTTCCACTCACAGAGAGGGACGTTAATGAAGCTGAATCTATTTTATTTATTGCTCTGAATTCTCTGTGCTGTGATTATCTCTGTTGCATTAGCATTGGTGCGATGAGCAGCCTCCTGTTACCAATACGCTTCAGAACATTGATCCGTCATGTGTTTTATTCACCGCATTAAAGTCAAACACGTCTCATTCTTTTATTTACTCGCAGAGTGTTTTCCCCCCAGGACATCGTGAAGCAGAGGGGGAATATATTGCTTTTAGAGATCATTTAAAGCTCCATTTCCCAGAAAACTTGTGTTGTTTTTTACTTTATATTCCAAGAACAATGGGGGACTGATCAGGGCTTCCTGCAGCACATTTGGAGATAAAAAATATGTCTTTATGTTGGAATAAATTATTCAGTCCACTGCCAGCATGCGAGCGATTACAGAACAGCCAAACCTCCAAAAGTTCATATGAACACATTTCAGAGTGGGACTACTTCCCTTAAATATAATAAATAAAAATAATAATAATAAATAATACAATTAAACGTACATAAATAATACAAATAAATAATACAAGTAAATAATACAAGTAAATAATACAATTAAATAATACAAGTAAAATAAAGACATTTCATAAAAAAATGATAGTACATTTTTTTATACATAAATAATTACAAATATTTCATAAATATAAAAAAATATATTTCCATCCATCCATCCATCCACATCCATCCATCCATCCATCCATCCATCCATCCATCCATCCATCCATCCATCCATCCATCCATCCATCCATCCATCCATCCATCCATCCATCCATCCATCCATCCATCCATCCATCCATCCATCCATCCATCTATCTATCTATCTCTCCCGCTGTTCCGTCAGGGTCACGGAGGTAACAGCTCCAGCAGAGAGCCCCAAGCTTTTCTTTCCCTGGCCACATCAACCAGCTCTGACTGGGGGATTCCAAGGCGCTCCCAGGCCAGTGAAGAGATATAATCCCTCCACCTGGTCCTATGTCTACCCCTCGGTCTCTTCCCAGCTGGACGTGTGTTCCAGGTGGCATCCTCACTAGGTGCCCGAACCACCTCAACTCGCTCCTGTCAACATGAAGGAGCAGCGGTTCTACTCCGAGTCCCTCCCGGATGACTGAACTTCTCACCTTATCCCTAAGGGAGATGCCAGCCACCCTGCGGAGAAATCCCATTTCGGCCGCTTGTATCCGCGATCTCGTTCTTTCGGTCATGACCCATCCTTCATGACCATAGGTGAGGTTAGGAGCGAAGATGGCCCGGTAGACAGAGAGCTTTGCCTTCTGGCTCAGCTCTCTTTTCCTCACAACGGTGCGGTAA
Source organism: Eleginops maclovinus (assembly GCF_036324505.1). NCBI lineage: Eukaryota > Metazoa > Chordata > Actinopteri > Perciformes > Eleginopidae > Eleginops > Eleginops maclovinus. The sequence continues at coordinate 1,040,588 of NC_086362.1, forward strand.
AGCGACTGCAGTACCGCTCCCGCTGCTCCGATTCTCCGGCCCATCTCACGCTCCATTGTTCCCTCACTCGAGAACAAGACCCCGAGATACTTGAACTCCTTCACTTGGGGTAAGGCTTCATTCCCTACCTGGAGTGGACAGTCCATCGGTTTCCTGCTGAGAACCATGGCCTCAGATTTGGAGGTGCTGATCCTCATCCCAGCCGCTTCACACTCGGCCGCGAACCGATCCAGTGAGTGCTGAAGGTCACAGACCGATGAAGCCATTAAGACCACATCATCTGCAAAAAGCAGTGGTCCAATCCTTAGCCCACCGAACTGCAGACCCCCTCACAACTACGCCTAGAAATCCTGTCCCTGAATATCACAAACAGGATTGGTGACAAAGCGCAGCCCTGGCGGATGCCAACCCTCACCGGAAATCGGTCCGACGTGCTGCCGAGGACCCGGACACAGCTCTCGCTTTGGGAGTACAGAGATTGGATGGCCCTGAGTAGAGACCCCCTCACCCCATTCTCCCGCAGCACCTCCCACAGTATTTCCCTGGGAACCCGGTCGTACGCCTTCTCCAAATCCACAAAGCACATGTAGACCGGATGAGCGAACTCCCAGGCCCCCTCCAGGATCCTTGCGAGAGTAAAAAGCTGGCCTGTTGTTCCACGACCAGGACCATTGTTCCTCTTCAATCTGAGGTTCGACAATCGGCCGGACCCTCCTTTCCAGCACCTTAGAGTAAACTTTCCCAGGGAGTAATGTGATGCCTCTGTAATTGGCACACACCCTCTGATCCCCCTTTTTAAAAAGAGGAACCACCACCCCGGCCTGCCACTCCTTCGGTACTGTTTCTGACTTCCACGCAATGTTGCTGAGACGTGCCAACCATGACAGTCCCTCAACACCCAGAGCCTTCAGCCTTTCTGGGCGGATCTCATCCCCCCCCGGGGCTTTGTTTTATTTACAATTATTTTTATATGAAAAAACTATGAAATTCAATAAAGAAAGTGTTTTAAATATAAAATAGAAAGGTGCATATACAATGTTTATTTTAGATATAAACTCCTGAATGCATTTGATCTATATTAGATCTTGATCGTATGCTTTTGAGAATTCAATTGGACTATTAATTACGTTAAATCATTTAAATGAAGATAGTATCTTTAATACACACACCTTTAAAAATACTTTCGTAATGTAAATAATAACAAAATAATATTCAATAAATACATAAATAACAATAAAAAGCTTTCGTTGTGAAGAAATAAAAGAACAGCATAAAAATAACCTGTGAAACCTTTTCCTAAATCTAAGTCTGGACCCCCCCTGCAGAGAAAGGGGACTGGGATCCAGCTGTGAGGGAGATAGTGTTTTTGTTGTCACTTGTAAACATAAAGGTGCATTGTGGGTAATAATGAAATGTCCCGCTGTGTCTCATCAGGAACCTTCAAACTGTGGGGTCAGTCCATCCAGGTGAACTGGGCGGAGCCGGAGAAGGACGTGGATGAGGACGTGATGCAGCGCGTCAGGGTGCTCTACGTGAGTGAGTGTGTGTGCGTGTGCGTGTGCGTCTGCTCTCTGTAGTTCTGTGTTTGAGCAGCTCTATCAATAAAGTTTTCCTGGTTGTCCTGCAGGTGCGTAACCTGATGCTGAGCACGTGCGAGGAGACGGTGCGGCAGGAGTTCTCGCGCTTCCGGCCAGGCAGCGTCGAGCGCGTGAAGAAGCTCACCGACTACGCCTTCGTGCACTACCGTTCCCGCGACGACGCCATCACCGCGCTCAGCCTGATGAACGGCGCGCTGATTGATGGCGCCACCGTGGAGGTGACGCTCGCCAAACCGGCGGTACTCAAAGAGGGTCGGGGCCCGGTGGGAGGGGGGCGGGTCTACAACAGCAGCAGGGGTTACCTTGGGAGTCACAACGCGGGAGCGGGAGGAGCCGGGACATCACTCCTGCACAGGGAGGCAGCGGGGGACATGTGCTCCCCCCTCAGGACCATGCCCCTGCCGCCACGCCTGGGAAGCCCCTTCTACCCAGGTGAGTTTATACATTAAATGTCTTATTCCTCATCAGGTTGATGCGTTTCCATCAGTTATTCAGTCACCACCGCACGTTTGGACCTTGTTCGTAAACAAATCAAAATTAACGGGAAAAAAGTCCAACATTTTTTTCTTGTTATTTTTCTATATTTAATCTCTGAGTTTTCAAGGATTTTTTTGTCTCTCTTCAAATAACTATTCCAAAGTTTCCAGACTGTTGCATGATGGGAGAATAATATTGACCTTATGCTGATATTGTTATTAACTTCTTTAGCTCAGCGGAGCGTAAGTTACGGTCAATAAATATCGACCCAAACAGAGTCCTGCCTCTGAGTATCGAGCCTCATTCCATAAAATAACACATGATTATTATCAGCTGTTCCCAGGAGAGGAATATACTTTATCTATCCTGATGTTCTCCCCTCCGCAGCTTTTACAGCGTTTGTCTCATCCATTAGAAATCCACATTCATCTCCACTTACTGATGATAAGCCGGGAAGGAGCGAAAAGTTTCCCCCCGCCCGCAGTCCTCTGTGGAGATGAGAAAAGTTCCCCAGTTATCCCTCACACAAATGGACTGTGAAATATTAATGAGGGGAGATGTCACTGAGACACTTCCTGTACTACACTAACTAAGCTTTATTATTATGGGCTGTTTCAGTCCAGCAGTGGCTCAGTCAGTAGGGGCTTGGACTGGGAATCGTAGGGTCGCCGGTTCAAGTCCCCGAACAGACTTGAAATATGGAAAGTGGACTGCTACTTGAAGAGGTCCCAGTTCACCTCCTAGGCCCTGCTGTGGTGCCCTTGAGCAAGGCACCGGACACCTCCAATCCCCCCTCCCCATTGCTCCCCGGGCTGCACGATAGCTGCCCACTGCTCCTAGTACTAGGATGGGTTAAATGCAGAGGACCAATTTCACTGTGTGTGCTCTGCTGTGTGCATGTATGTGACAAATAAAGAGGGTTTCATCCTCCAATTCTATCTTGTAGACGCAGGTAGAGCTTTATCAGGGCTCTCTATAGAGATACAGCAGGAGGTGATACTGAGGCGCTGATCTGGTTCATAACATCATTCAATCTGACCATGACGCCCGTAAAAACCAAGCTGTCTGCCGCCGCACCAGACATTTGACCCCATCTTCGTATTCCTGGAATCTGTAAACCGTCTCTGACCAACAGAAACATTGTTTTCTGGCATCACTTTAACATAACACATGGAAAATCAGCAAAGTAAGTCAGCTCTGTTGTGATTGGTCCACCGCTTAGAGAGGTCCCGCCCCTTAGCTTTGTGCTAGCCAATAGGAGCTTGAGTGTCCCATAGCGATGTTTAAGTGTTGGAACTTTGGGATTTTAGCGTCTGCAGACCATTTACATGCACCACTAGGACACACTACAGGAGAGGGAACACCACAGAGAGCAGAATAGAGCCTGTTTAAAGAGGGAGAGAGGGAGAGAGACAGAGAGGGATAAACAGCAGAAGTTATTTCCGTCCCGCAGCAGCTCAGTGATTTAAATCTGTTTGATGTTCAGCTAAACATAAATTACCACAAGGATCAGTGCAGTCAATAACACACCGTTCTGCTCTCTGATCTAAAGAAAGTGAGGTTTTATTCATTAGTTTCTATACTTTTGTATTATTGTGCTTTTATTGTGTGTTCTTCCAATCGACTCCTGCCTGCTATGGGAGGAAATTAAATTAGAAAAATCCATATTTTTTGTTTTATTTTTTATCAATGAGAAACATAAACTGATACACACGTCAGGTGGAAAATGTCCTGAACCACTGTATTCTTACCCTTGTTAATAATTAACCGTGTGTGTGTGTCCTCAGAGGATGAGTCTGTGTTCTCTCTGATCAACGGGCCCCCGCTGTCCCCAACCAGCCTCCTGTCTCTGAAGCAGAGACAGATCGGCTCGGCCGTCAACCTGCTGGACTTCCACTGCTGCAAAAACTGCTGGTCAGAGCCCGAGTACCTGCTGTACACGACCCCGGGGCCCGACGGGGATCTGCTGCTGCTCTACAAGGTCTGAGACAAACTCCATCCATGGACACACACAGATTTAGGGCAGAACACACACCATTTCTGCTGACAAATCAGGGCTGTATGTGTGTGTTGTGCACCAAACCCCATGCAGAATATCAAAGCTTTAACTCAACAACACACCAGAGAGCGGCTGATAAATAAGTGTGTGAGCTATGCATGCAATACATTGTAAGTGTGTGTGTGTGTGTGTGTGTGTGTGTGTGTGTGTGTGTGTGTGTGTGTGTGTGTGTGTGTGTGTGTGTGTGTGTGTGTGTGTGTGTGTGTGTGTGTGTGTGTGTGTGTGTGTGTGTGTGTGTGTGTGTGTGTGTGTGTGTGTAGGTGATAATCTCGTCCACAGGGAACACCTACTACCCTGACAAACTGTGTGTGATGCTGGAGGACGCCAAGGAGCTGGCTGCACGCACCACACTGTGGAGCCTAGGTACACACACACACACACACACACACACACACACACACACACACACACACACACACACACACACATGTACAGACCATTCTCTGTATTTTCTATTGAATGTTAAATAACTTTTAGATAAAACAGAGTTTTTAAACTATTTCCAGAAAAAAATCAAGAATTAAGAAAAAAGTGAAAAACACAAAAACAATCTGAGATTATCGTCCAAAATAAAGGAAGAACAAATAGATTTTTCAAAGTTATTTTCTTGCGAATGTTTGACTTTAAGACGTCAGAAAGTTTTACTGCAGTCGTTTGAAAGATCAGCGAGGTCAGAATACAGGAGAGGAGGTGCTGCTGCAGGAGGCGTTCAGAGGTGTGATAATAAAACCTCTTCATACAGCAGAGTGGGATTATTCTGCATTAGTATTCACACGGCCTGTGTGTGTGTGTGTGTGTGTGTGTGTGTGTGTGTGTGTGTGTGTGTGTGTGTGTGTGTGTGTGTGTGTGTGTGTGTGTGTGTGTGTGTGTGTGTGTGTGTGTGTGTGTGTGTGTGTGTGTGTGTGTGTGTGTGTGTGTGTGTGTTATTACTTTTCCTCAATCTCTCATTCATCATTTATTCAGTCACATTATCTTCTTCTTCTTCTTCTTGTTGAGTAAAAGAATAAAAACATGTCCCTATAGATAAAGAGGGGCGAGAATGATTACAAAATAAAATAATTCTCTCACAGGAGGTGTGTTTGTTTTCCTTTTTAACACACATTTTATCCTCCATATTTATTTTTGGGTTAATCTGCAGCAGGGAAAGTCATTAGGATATAACAATGTATATTCGGTAGTGATAAACCCTGTAAGTTACATCCTGGGTTTGTGCTCCACACAAAGAAAAGCTGCTTTATTTTTGCTCTTTTATTTGGTACAGTTCTAAACCAACACAAGCTGTTTATAATCACTAAAAAATAGGCATTCATTTCTGAATGTTAGTCATTTAATGAGACATAATATTTCCGTAATACCTCAAAGTTAAATAATGACTTGACATTTATTATTGGGCTCTCCCTTCCCGCTCAGGTTTGTCCCTCCTGAGCTCCCCCTCCTATGACACCCCCGGCTCCCCCTCACCCCCCCACGTCCTCCCCCCCTCTACCCCCGGGCTGCTGACCTGTGGCAGCCGAGCCTTCGCCTCCTGCCTCCCCCCACCTCCTCCTGCCTCCCCCTTCGCCCTGACCCCTCCCTCCTCCCACGATCACATGCTGTACCCGCAGTCAACTTTCTACTGAGGGTGAGACAAACACACACACACACACACACACACACACACACACACACACACACACACACACACACACACACACACACACACACACACACACACACACACACACACACACACAGCAGTTGTGTTTCTGAGTCCCTGATGTCTGTGACTTGTTGTTGCAGGAGGTTTTTGTGCTCAGTGAGGGAAGGATCGCAGGAAAGGCAGGAACAGTTCAGCGTTCTTTTTTTCCATGTTTTATAAAGTCTGGAGACTCCTGAAGCCCCGTTATAGAGAGACAGGGTTATTTTCGTCATGTTAATTCAGATGTTCTGCTTCAGTTCTTTGGAGCTTTACCGTGTTTTGTATATTCATACCGTTCAACGTTTCTGAAGTTTGGTTTCAGGCAGTATTATAAAGACATCTTTGAAATGACTTGGTGCTAATAGATGTGACCCTGCTTATTTATTCAATTATAAAATCAAACTGCCTCTTTCAAATTAAAACACAAATGAAGAAAACTTTGTGGTTTAAATTTAGTTTTTCATTTCTTCTGATCAAATTTGAAAAAAGCCATGCTTTTGTTTTTGAAGGAATTGAAAGTGTTTTTAATAAAACGTTGGATTTCAATGTTGGGACTCATAATGTTGACTCATTCCTCAGTTAAGGGACTCATAATGCTGACTCATTCCTCAGTTAAGGGACTCATAATGTTGAATCCTTCAGTGTCTGCGTGAATGATTCAATATGCTTTAGGTATGAATTCTCTATAATCCTCTCCTGTCAGCTTTCAGACCTCAGCACTTTGCTGTTATCGTGTGTGTGTGTGTGTGTGTGTGTGTGTGTGTGTGTGTGTGTGTGTGTGTGTGTGTGTGTGTGTGTGTGTGTGTGTGTGTGTGTGTGTGTGTGTGTGTGTGTGTGTGTGTGTGTGTGTGTGTGTAAAAGTTAGATTTCAGGTGTTTTTTTGCTGTGTGTTGGTTAAAGAACATCAAAGTGTTCTTTCTTTATTTTCAACATGCTGATGGAGGAAAACAGACTGCTGAAACCCTGTGTGTGTGTGTGTGTGTGTGTGTGTGTGTGTGTGTGTGTGTGTGTGTGTGTAAAAAATGCCTTTTTATCACTATGAAGACGTAAAAACAATTTCGAAAAAAAGAATGAAATTCTAATTTACATTTTCCAATTACTCCTAATATTTCTTTCACTCTGTTTCCTCATCACTGTCCTCCACAAATATATGAAGACGAGGAGGAGGAGGAGGAGGTGTCAGAGTCAGACAGATCGGATCGGATTATGAAAATGGAAACGCAGCGGGAGAGAAGAAGTAGTGTAATATTTATGATATCGCATGTGTCTCTGATTAAGTTGTGTGTGTGTCTGTGTGTGTGTGTGTGTGTGTGTGTGTGTGTGTGTGTGTGTGTGTGATAAGTCACGGACAGCACCAAGCATTCATACTTCCTCTTCTGTTTATGATTAGCATCGTTGTGTTTCTGCGTCACCCTCAGTTTTGTTATCTGCTCTTGTCTTCTTCTGTGGTGTTTGCAGTGCTGGGAGTTCATCCGGCAGTCAGGAGTCTCCCTGGACCCTCCCGACCGCCTCCCCACCCCCCCCAGAGGAGCGTCAGGTCCGGAGAGTCCTCATCTCTGGTTTGATGTTTTTGTTTGTTCGTTTATCTGGCGCTCAGAATCGGGTCAAAGGGACACATTTCAATAACGGTTAGAGGCTCGGGTGATCGTTGTGATTCAAGATGCCACGGTGTTGCTATTGTGTTTATCCCAGGCGTCAACACAAGACAAGATTCACCTCTATCCCTTTATACCACGTTTTGAAATGTTTTTATCCAATTCCAACCCCCATTTACTTCTTCAAACCTGGCGCCGACATTACCCACAATGCATCTCAACCACAGGTCGATTTGGTACCCTCTCCTCCTCTTCGTCCTTCTCTTTTCCGCTCGTTTCCTTTTCCTCTTTCTTGTAGTCCTTTTCTTCCCTCATCTTCCTCCTAATTTGTCTTCCTTATCTCCTTCCATCTTCCTCTACCTCCTCTTTTCCTCCTTGTTTCCTCTTCCTCCTTTTCGTTTCCTTTCCTCCTCTTTGCTCCTTCCTCTTGCTCCTTCCTCATCCTCCTTTCCTTCCCTGCTTTTCTCTTTTTTATTCTTCCCTTTTCCTTCCTCTTTATTCGTCCTTCCTCTTCCTATCCCTCCTTCTCTTCTTCATCCTCTTCTTGATATCCCTGTCCTGTCCGTCTCTTCAAAGCCTCCTCTTCCTCCCTGGAGTCATCCGTCTCTCGGGGTTTTCCAGGATTTGGGATAATTGGCGTTTGTGATTTTAAATCCGGCACCATCTGCCACCACCGACGTTCCCACTAACGACTCTCCACATGTTGGTGACCGTCTCCCGGGCGGGTTTATTAATCCCCCTCCTCTTCCTCGCCTACTTTTTTTAAACTTCCCACAGAGGAAGGCTTTTCTGAAAGATGGTAAAAATAGACCCAGCTTTCCTCATTAGATTTCCCAGGAGGCCGTGCAATCACGGGAGTAACACGAGACCTGAGAGAGGAAGCGCCGAGGATCCGATGTGAAACATGTTCCTGCTTTTCATATTTAACAAGCTCGCCGTCAGAGGGAGGAAATAAAAATAGAAGAGAGGGAGGAAGGAGTGGAACGTGAGGAAGAACAGGGGAGAGTTTAGTTTCACTTTCATTCTGGGTAGTTTACACTTCAGTTTACATAAAACCAGACAGGAGGAAGAGGAAGGACAACAGGAAGGAAAATAAGGAGGAAGAGGGTTTAGAATAAGATGAGGAAGAGGAAGGAATATGAAAGGGATGTGAAGCTAGCACAATAATAAGGTGGAGGAGGAAGAGGAAAGGAATATGAAGGGGATGTGAACCAAGTATAAGTAAAAAGGAGGAAGGGGAAGGATAGCTAGAAGACAAAGAAACAGGAGGAAGACAAAGGGAAATAAATAGAAGACAGAAAAGGACGAAGAGCAAGCAAAGCGTGGGAAAGGAAGAAGAAGAAGGAGGAGGAAGAGGGTTAGGAATAAGTAAGATGAGGAAGAGGAAGGAGGAGGAAGAGGTTTAGTAATAAGTAAGAAGAGGAAGAGGAAGTGAAACGAGTAGAATGCGGAACAGGACAAAGAGGAAATTGAAAGAGGAAAAAGGAGAAAGGAAGGAGGGAGATAAACTACACGACGAAAGAAAGGAAACAAAAGAGCAGGAGGGAAGAGGAAGGCAAATGAACAACGAGGAAGAGGAAACCAGGAGGAGGAAGATCCCCCTCTAAGACATATCGATGGACACGTTTCCTCAGGGAGAATTATGGCTGTGCTTTTTCTCCATTAGAGATATTAAATGAGTTTTTGTGTCTCATTATAAGACCCCCTTCTTCCATTTCACAGCTGAGATTAGTCTGCCTGCAGAGCAAAACACAGAGTAATGCAGCCCATAATGCTCATTATTCATCACAGGGAGAGGCTCTGATACATTAGGAAACAAAAAGCAACTCTGGAGGCGAAAACTGTGACGGATAGAAAAACTTCTTCGACCTCAATAAAGTCTGACGGAGATTTAATCTCCTCTGTAAACATCTATTCCCTCCAGAGGACAGGTCCACTGTTAGCATGCTGAAGTCAGAATACAGCGAAGTAAAACTTAGCATAATTAGCCCAACAATGGGAACAAATGATGCTAACAAACATTTTTAACAAACCTATCAAGCTATATGTTAGCCTGCTAATGCTAGCTTAAAGCTCAAAGCACAGCTGTGATAAATGCTAACACACAAAGCTAACACACAATGCTAACACACACGTTCTGATAAGCTTAAAAATAGCAACCTGTCATGCACATTTTTAGAATTAAACTCAAAGCCAAACGTAAACCAAGTACATCTGATAAATGCTAACCTGTGATGCTTATGTGCTAACAGACTCTAATATGCTGAATCTTACATGCTAGGTGTTAGCATGTCAGAAATATTCTGAAATGAATCCAACCCCAAAGTATAGTCGATAAATGTCGTGCTAATATGCTAAACATTTTTATAAAGCTTAGGAGCCACGTGTTAGCTTGTGATGTTAGGTTTTTGAATTTAATGCTTCTGAGATTAGGTGAAATGCTAATGTACATAAACAAGCTAATTAACGTAGCATTTTCCTGCAAGTCTTACTGTTTAATGAAGCATTTGACAAAAATAAGATTGATACATGTTTATGTTAGCATGCTAATGTGCGCGCCAACAGTCAATAAACTTATTCATGCTAATGCGTTCCTGTACAATGCCTTTTAGCTCAAACGCTTACCTAACTATACATGTGCTAAATGCTACCTGCTATATTTGAGCTAACTAATATCAAAGCCCAGTGAAGCGCGATCTGAATACACTAACATGAATATAAACCGCTCTTTAAGAGCAGGGATGTTCATATTTCTCCCTGTTATTAATAACTGGCTTTATTTGAAGTTGCAGCAGGACTTTCTGAGCTCTTTTTCCCTCTCTTTATGAGCTGACAAACCCTCCTGCGGCCTGCTGTGTGGGCAGCATAAATCACAAATATGAATCACACCACAAAGCACCCAAACTGTGCGGCGATATTTCATGTTTTTGGCGGCAGATTGTGCCGATAGATGCATGAGAGGAGCGTGACCTCTGCTGGGCGGCGTGAAGGTCGGCCTTCTGTCTGTGTCTCCGGTGCTCGTCGGTGCAGATATGGAGGCAGAGAAGATTTATAGCGCAACAACCAGAGGGACAAATTGCACGGCTGAAGATACAGATCTCTGCCTTCAGGGCGGGAAAATGGCTGCTTACTCAACGGTTTCCAAGAAAGTTAGCAAAGCAAGAGAAGTGAGAGGTGCAGGACAGACCATAATATATGGGACTCTGGGAAAAGATTATTAGAGAGCTGTGGGTCGCCTAACCCTCAAAAATATATATTAGCTGTGGCTTTGATTTACGGACCAAGGGAGGGGAGTGCTTGAATGCTGACTCATTTCAGGTTTTTAGGACTCATAATGCTGACTTGTTTTCTGGTGGTCCTGAACTGAGAATGTGTCTCTCTTCCAGCGCTGCAGAGCGGGCTGGTGATAGGCTACAGAGCAGAGCTCCTCCAGAGGAGTGGAGGAGGCTCGGGATCTGATCTCAGGTCAGTGAATCACTCTGACTGTCGGCCCTACGGCGCTGATATTGACTTTCTCCCAAATTGGATCAATGTCGATCGGATTCCTCTCCAGATTTAATTGCTAATTGATGTCATGACACATTTTTTATTGCTTCAGCTTCTGTTTTCTGTTCGATTTTAAATGCCTCGTCTTAATTTATTACCATCCGGAGCCACTTCCCCACATCTCTGAAGGTCAGATATAACTCGTGCTGTTGAAATATAAACCGTCTCCTCTTCAATGCATTACCTGTCTGCAGACTGATAAATATTTGAAGCATTTCTATTTGAAAGAGTGTTTTAAATATATGTGATATATATATATATACAGTATACAGTATACAGTATACATATATATATATATATATATATATATATGTATACTGTATACTGTGTATATATATATTTAGGGTAATATGCATTGATTACTTGGACTTTTAAATGACTGCCTAACTGATTATTTGGATGAATAAAAAGTCCCAAAACCCCACTTTTTGTTTGAGGGATAAGGCTAACGAGAGCCTGTCAGAGTCTCGTTACTCTAAGATTTCATAACGAGGGAAACATTTATTTCAAAATGTCCCAAAGAAGAGTTTTCTGGTGAATTTTGCAGCTGGAATAAGAGATGTTGTGATAAAGCCTGGGGCAAGGTGACGGCACACATTGGGGAGACAGACGCTCCCTGGGGGGGAGACGGAGGAGGAGCAGGGTCTAGAAAGGACAAGGAGGTGAGGAAATCATCTTTCCTCTCTAAAATAACCTGTCGTTGCTTTAAAACATGCAGATTAAGCCTTGATTATGTATTTTTATATTCTAATCCGAGGAGAACATTTAGTTTTGGGAAATAAATGACAAAAAATGAATCTGAAATAAAATATAAGAAATGGAAACAAATATCCACATCCTAACGCGTCTCTGAGCTAAAACACAGTGACATCACTTCCTGTCGGGATGGCTTCACGCTGGCCCTCCCCTCTTTGAGCTGCAGCCAAAGAGGGAAACAATGTGAGGAAGACGGCGTCTGTCTTCAGACTGCAGCTGATGGAGTTTCCGCTCAGTCTGCCAGGAATAAAAGCCCCGACCGTCGCTGCAGATTCACCTGGTCTCTGCAGGGCTGAGCTGTGCATCTGAAGAGTTGTTCCTCTGACTCTCAGACCGTGGAGGTGTTATTGTTCTGACGCATGACACCGAGGCTCAAAATGTGCAGCAGCTTTTATTCCCAGACTGTCCTCCTTCAGATATGCTGTTTTTACTTCTTCCAGCACTGTGATCGCCACCGTGACTCAGCACACAAAGATAGAGAGGTTAACAACACATTTTGAATTTAGAGCCAAAGAAACCTTAAAGGAAACATGTTCAAAACCTCAGGAGAACAACAGACATCCTGCAATTACATTTCACACACCTGATTTTTAAGGTACTTTAGCCACGAAATCTCCCTTTTTTCTTGTCTTTTTCACTTTTCTGACTTGACGTCTCATTACCGAGTGTTGCTCAGCATGTTTCCTGCGTGCCGTCAAAGCATTTTGGGGAAATAGACTGTAAGAAACCAAGAATCCCGACTTTCATTTAAAATACAGCAGCAGCTTGGAAAACCTCACTCTGAAGCTCAACTACAATTTGAGATCTGCCAACGTCCTGCAGAGTCGCTGCTCGGGAAGATGTTCCCTTTCTGCTCGGTGGATTTAATGTCACTGGGAATAAACCCCCATTAAACTCTTGTTGAGTATTCCTCTTCAATCTTCCCTAAAGGAGGTCCTTTCTGACACAAAACCTAAAGGATCCTCCATTAATCCAGCATCATGTCACCTTTCATGCATCAACTGGAGTGTACTGGTGGAAACCCAGTGAGGAAACCTGGATTTTGCTTTTGATAAGCATCATGTAACTGATTTTACCCCTTCATGTACCTTAAAGGTGGTTAAAGCTTCTATTTGCCTTGAACATGCATTAGATTTACCATATCTGACGTCAGCCTGGTGTATCTAGTATTTTTGGGAAGTGTTGGCTCTCCTATTGAAGTTCAGGGTTTGAAGAAAAGGCACAATCTGACTTTAAGCGAGGTCATTGGGAAAAGTCTTAAAGCTTCACCTGCAGTTGTCGTACCCCAGACTCATTTGGTGTTATCTCGCTCTTTTGATCGGAGAGGTAATGGAAACACTGGCTTTATTCCTGGCGGTGGAAATAAGAGCTGAGCAGCGAAGTGGGCCTGTGATTGAAGCATTGATAAACGGGTGTGAAGCCTCTCCTGAAGACTCGACTTCAAACCAAAAGGAGAAGAAGGAAAGTGACAGACGGAGACTTGGGTGGCTGAGCTTTCACATCTGCTGCCTTCAGGAGAATCACATTCCTGCAGACTGCTCTTTATGTCCCGAATACATCACCCAAACAACACGCAAACCAGCGCTCCTCAGGATGACTTTCCCCCGATAACAGACATGAATAACAGCAGACAAAAACAACTCAGCTGACAGGAAGTCTCCAGTGCGACTCTATCAGACGCTCCCAACATCCATTCATTGACCCAGATACCTCACACACTTTCCCCGAACCACTATCAAATGTTCCCAAACGAACCGTCAATCTGACGGGGATGTTTAGCTTTCCTATCGATTCATCAGGCCGGTTTAAAGCCGAAATACATCAGATTTGTGTACTCTGTAATCCCTCTAATGGCCTTATCCCTTCATGTGACGTTAAAACTGTCAAACAGAGATAAAAAAATAGGACGGTGCGTTTACAAGACAGGAAAAGTGCCGATAGATAGCAGAGGGTTTACATTCTGGAGTTGTACTGCACACTGTGGACCAAAACAGCCAGGTTGTCTATTATAGAAACCTTTTACTAGCCTAAAACTGAGACTGTTCAATGAATATGAGTGCATTACGCAATCAATATATCTTTAGATATCATAATTAGTTTGACTTTGAAGCTCCTTTCACAGACTGCAAACGAAAAATAGCGTCTTTGCTAACTGGTGCGTTACAGCTATCCTCTGTCCTTGTGAAATAATGAACTAAAGACTGATTCCTTGACTTCTGGAGGAATCAGAAAACAGCAAAGTCTTGATATATTGAATGTTTAAAGAAAAACGTATTCCTTTACCTTACAGCCGTGGGTCTAGGGGCCTTCCCTGTGGGACACCAGAAGAGAAAATCGAGCTGAATGAGGAGCGTCCGGTCCGATCAGGGAAGGTAAAGCTAAATGTGCTTCTACTGTTTAATCAGCAGAGAGACTAAGGGTTGTTTTGCAGCAGAATCAGGTCTTTTTTCCTGGGTATATTTACTTTGTGAGAGGAACGAAACTGACATTTCTCAACAACTGTTTGTTAAATTGTCACAAAGTGTTGTCCCTGGATGGTTGAAACCCATTTGCTCTTTTTTGTGAAACATGAAACTGGAACCTATCATTGAAGTTTAGCAGTACTCTCCGGGAAGTTGTTGTTTTACTCTTCTTTTGGTATTTTAAATTCAGGGAAGGTGCCCCTGACGGAGGCAGATTAACGAGATTCGGCAGCTGTGATTTTGCTCCCAGGAGAGAATCTGCCCGTCTGAGTTTGCTCACCTTTTCCTCGATAAACAAAGTTTCCACTGCAGGTGATAAACTTTCACAGCTTTCAGCTCCACTGCATCCTCTACAAAAATAGACCTCGCAAAGAGCAGCCGCTAATAAGGCGTCAGCAGGACGACTTTCCTCAATTACTGCCTGTATCTGTTTGTTTCCACTCACAAAGAAACATCCTCTAAAGTCTCTCGCTGCGGGAAAACAGCTTCCTATTTAATCCTGGTGTGGATATAAACTCGTTATCTGCATCATTTAGACACGAACACTGGCCTTAATACACCCACACACACACAAATACACCCACACACCTGAAAGAAAAGAAATGTACTTCCTCTAAACATAATGACCAGAACCCCTGCTGCAGATGCTCAGATAAGTGCAAAGACTGCCAGGAAGATTTCAAAATAAAATCCTCGATGTCAGAGGGGGTCAGACTGATAATGAGGCGTTAAACCTCCCATCACGCCCAGCATCCCACATTGTTTTGATACGGGGAAACAGGAAGATGTAGAATAATAAGGGGAAGAAATCTGGAGATGTGTGAATAAAATCAGGAAAATGATGTGAGATAAAACAGGGGAAGATAATGAAGCAGGTCCTCTCCCATCACGCTTAGCATATGATGCTCTGCTCCAGCTTCAGCTAGCCAACCGTTTATATAAAGGAAGTTAAATAAAGCTAAACGGCAGCAACATCCTGAAATAATATGTGAAAAAATCTAATAATATCCAAAGAAATATTTTGCAAAATGACATGGAGAATGTGTTAAACTCTGAGAGATCCGAAAGTGTAAAATATAGTCACAGGATGATCTTATAGAATATAATGCATTCCTGCAGATTAGGATGGCCAACAGTATATAAAGGAAGGTACAATACAGACAATCCTTAAACCAAAAGGAATACAATGTGAAACTGTTTTTAAAGAATATGTAAAAAGATTTCAAAATAAAAGCGTTGACTCATCCTTCCTGACAGATAGTAATATTAAAGGTACATTTTCCCCATAAAGGTCCCTCAGTTTGTCCCGCCTTTAACTTTGACACCAGAAAAGGATATCAGAAAGGCAGCGGGAGACGTTCATTATCCTTTACACGGAGGAAGTGAAGCCCCCCCCCCCCCCCCGAGATCACCCCCGTTTAATACAAACTGCGGGATACATTTCTAAAATGACAGTAGTACATTATCTTTACATTTAATCAGTTTTTATGACGTTATGGCTTTTTTTTTAGTGAGGAATAAATTATTAGACTTTTCAAACTAAGAGTTAATTTTTTATGGATGCAGAACTTTATTTTGAAAGGACTTGCATGAGACCATTGCTCAAATGTCCACAACATCAGACAGCTGGATATGAAATATGGCGACAGCTGCTTTGTTAACAATGTTTGTATATCTCTCTCTATATCTTTATATATATATAATAAAAAGAGGAGAAATATAACATCAATCTATTTATTCAAACATAAGAAGTTAAATAAAGAATATATAAACACAAGTTAAGAACTCAAAGTAAAACTATGCACATTGATACAACAGTAACTCATAACCCTAACCTTCCTGTAGTAAAGTCAGCATCTGTACGTGGATATCTGCAATAAGTGCACAGATGAAATATTTGCCTGTTTAATATTTCCCAACATGCTCTGATGAATTCCTTCTGCAGAAACATGTCAGCAGATTTTCCAGCATATTGATTTTGAATAGGTTTACCCTAAAGTTGCACACATGAGGTGATTAATCTGCTGTTTTATCCTCAGGTGTGCAACCGTCTCTCCTGATTTAAGACATTTATCGGCATGTAGGTAAAGTTTCTCCCTGCAGAGGGGATTTATTCCCTGAATCTCAAACCTTTACCCTCGTTGAATATTTACTCCTTCCTGCAAAACCCACTCTGCTGCCCAGGTCACATTTCCACATCTCTGCCTCCTGCTGAAACATGTTTTACTTCCTATTATCCAGATAAGATATGCAGACTAAGATCCCATTTTAATACCAGCTGCATGCCGGGAATACTGAAACTCAGCCTCGTAATCTCACAGATTACGAGGCTGAGTTTAAAACTTTCTCCAAGGTCACTTCTGATAAATCTCTACCAATTAAAACTAATGTTTAATATGCATCGAAAGCTGCTCTCACTTTAATGTTGGCACTGTTCATGGTCCATTTATTAAATGCTGAGTCATTCCTGCATTTCCGATCAATTATAGTCCTGAAAGTCGTAGGAAACTCACCACCAGCCCGTCCAGGGGATTGCCCCTAATTGTTTACCTCCATTGTGAAAAAAGACCTGTTAAAGAAATAAGAACAAGAAACCATTACTTTGTTCTTCTTTTTAAGCGTCCTTCTTAAATAAAGGCTCATTTTTCTCATAGACAATCTTCATATTTTCATTGCTTATACAATCCAATTCATTGAAATCTGTCAGTAAGACGAGTCCAGGAGTTGTACCCTATCTTATACCTTAATCATGAACAAACGATGTGGAAGCAAGCAAAGAAAAGCGTAGTTTTCTCATCGACTTCTATACAACCTGACCCATCAAAATCCTAAACTCTGGAGTAAATTCTGTAGTCCAGTGCTTGTCATCTATCCCAAAGCTACATTGTGAACAGAAATCTGTCTATGAATAATGGAAATAAGCACATTTCTCATAGACTTCTATACAATCTGACACATTGAAAACATCAAAGCTACTATCAGCGTGTCCAGGGGGTGCACCCTATTTGAAACCTATATTGTAAAGAATAAAATCTGTGTTGAATTAACAGAAATTGACAAAATAAGGATTGTTTTCAAACAAAATCTGACATTTTGTTGAATAATGTAGATGTATTTATATTTTCCTGCATTTATCTTGCACATCTGTGTCACTGCTACACACCCCGCTCTGTTCAAACCATTTAAAGGAAAACTTGTGCTGTATTCCTCCGCTGAGGACCTTTATCTGACATTATCTTTCTGGCATTTCTTCGTCATCAGGCGAACAGGAAGTCCAGCGGCAGACGGATGAGGAACGACACGTGACGAAGGTAGGGTCAAGGGTCACGAGTCGGAGTTGAACCCGTGACATCGGTACGTAAATCCGGTCAAAAGAAAATCACCATGTTGAGATTCTCTTCTTCTTCCTGTAACCTTTGTTGAGTAACGCTCTCTGTGATTGGCTGCAAAGGGAAATGTCAGCGTGTGATGGAAAGATAAGTATATGTGTGTGTGTGTGTGTGTGTCCTTGAGTATTTTTTGCTTAGTAACCCTGATGTGTGTGTGTGTGTGTGTGTGTGTGTGTGTGTGTGTGTGTGTGTGTGTGTGTGTGTGTGTGTGTGTGTGTGTGTGTGTGTGTGTGTGTGTGTGTGTGTGTGTGTGTGTGTGTGTGTGTGTGTGTGTGTGTGTGTGTGTGTGTGTGTGTTCTAATAATATCTGCACAACACATCTTTTATTTAAGCCTTTATCTACTGCAGAGGAATCTTTTCTGTACATAAGCTCCTCTATTTCCAAATCCATTTTAGGTGTGTGTGTGTGTGTGTGTGTGTGTGTGTGTGTGTGTGTGTGTGTGTGTGTGTGTGGGTGTGGGTGTGGTGTGGTGTGTGTGTGTGCTGATCATTGACTTTAAAATGATACCATATATCTGCGTTTTGGACGGAGCTTTTACGTCTTTGTTTTAAAGCTCAAACTGCTCACATTTTTTCATAGACTTCTACTCAATCTGACTTCTTTTACCTCCTGCTGTGAATTATAGAAAATGCAGGTTCAAGGCATTTGGATTTTAAACATGTAAACTGAAGAGTATTTCGATGAAAGGATCTGCATATTTTTACATGTTTGTAGAACTTGTACATGGCTCATTTTCTTATAGGCTTCTATACAATTGGAGATAAGCTTAAAGTATCTCAATCAAAGATACTGAACTAAAATGCAACATACCAAATCCATCTGCAGCTTTAGACATCACAACGAGCATTTTACATTTTGTAGAGCTAAAAATTGGGTACATTTTTCATAGACTTCTATACAATTGGACTTCATTTGCCCTTTCCTTGATATTAAAACCTGTTTTGAAGTTGGAAAGACACTTCCCTGGAGTTTGAAATGATACCATTATCAACTAAAACCGTAAGACATCACACGGAGCATTTAAACAGCACTCGAACCCTGGTGATTTTCTCATAGACTTCTATACAGTTGGACACATTTTTTAAGACACTTGAATGTGCGTAACCTTTATTCAGAATTGATCTACTTTTTTAGACATTACAATGTTCTATTGTTTTGTAGAGCTCAAACTCGGGTCAAAGTTTCCTAACCCTCTACACAATCTTCCTTCTTGCTGAATGTATAGATGGACGGCATTTCAAATTGTAAAATCTCTCAGTTAAAAGTTTGCTCGTGGCTTCTTCTTTGATACGAACACACGAGCGAATGTCAGGATAACGATGCTTATCTTTTCATTACTTATTTTAGCCGAGGCGCTGCTCTCTGATGGCCACGGCCGACCAATCGGCTTCCTCGATTTCAGGTCAGTGTGTGTGTCCTTCACTCTCCCCGTTGCACCCACTCCATAACAGCTTGATCTGCTGTTGTTTGTGTGTGAGGGGATTTAAACACCAATCAGCCAAAGGTCATCTGAACCCGTAATTAGCTCACACACACACACACACACACACACACACACACACACACACACACACACACACACACACACACGTTAATATTAACGCTGATGTTTACGCTCATGCATATTCATGACAGTGGTCTCGCATTGATAGCTTTGTTGTGTTGTGAGACTTTAATGCACCCGTGTGTGTGTGTGTGTGTGTGTGTGTGTGTGTGTGTGTGTGTGTGTGTGTGTGTGTCTCTCTAGATTTGTGTTAATTAATCTCTAGTGGGGTGGACAAAATAATAAGAACACGTGATGAAATGCAGAGAAACGCTGAGCTTCTCTTTTGTCAAATTGGTTTTAAAGTTTATAATGTTAAGCGTGTTTCCTGCTCTGAAGTCCGTCCACTGGCGTCTATTTTTAGATAAAGTCTGGCAAAATATTAGAGACACGCAAAGAGAGCAAAAGAAGGACATTTTAATTAACAAACATCAGAAAGGGACATGCAACACAGCAATGTTCCTCATACTGCCTGTGCTGCAGCTCCTCTGTTCACCCCCTGTCTGAAACCAGAGTTGGCTCTGATTGCTCTGCCAATAGGAGAGCACGAGACTGTTTACATGCATAGACCACACAAAGCTGAACAGGACCTCTTTGAGAATTACATCAAACAATGTAAAACCCACAGAAACAAATCAAACCGAAGCAAAAACACAATTAAAATGTTCATTTTACCCCAAAATATCAAATACATCAACTCCAACCTGCTTATAGTGCACGCTTTGATTCATTCCTCTCAAACACAGACAGGACGGGAACTGGAGGAGGAATACACAGTGGAATTGGCATGAAGGCGGACACACACACACACACACACACACACACACACACACACACACACACACACACACACACACACACACACACACACATGCCTTACAGCTGATTTCTCAGGGGGCAGGATTAAGAGTATTTAGCATTCATGAGGGTAAAGGCATTCTTTACCCTTAATGTCAGACCTCTGTGTGTGTGTGTGTGTGTGTGTGTGTGTGTGTGTGTGTGTGTGTGTGTGTGTGTGTGTGTGTGTGTGTGTGTGTGTGTGTGTGTGTGTGTGTGTGTGTGTGTGTGTGTGTGTGTGTGTGTGTGTGTGTGTGTGTGTGTGTGTGTGTGTGTGTGTGTGTGTGTGTGTGTGTGTGTGACCTTATCACTTGAAGCTGGATTGACTTTACCTTTAGGGTGGATTGAGAGCTTATATGTATGAACACACACATTAAAGCACAAACACACATTTAAGCATACACACACACACACACACACACACACACACACACACACACACACACACACACACACACACACACACACACACACACAGGTTTTCTGGTGGTAAAAGCAATTTGTCACCTCTCTCCCACTCAGCCATATGCACACACACTTAAGCCTGTAAGCTGTGAGAGAGATGAGGAACGAGTGGAAACACAGTAAACGGTGTTAAACTGTACACACACACACACACACACACACACACACACACACACACACACACACGATAATGACTGTGCACATTACCATATAATTATAAATGTGATTCACCTGCTTCACCTCAAGGACAGTAATGGTGGGAGAGTGGAAATTCAACGAGGACTAAATCTGAGCAGTTTAGCAGCTGAATCTGGATTTCTCTGTAACAACGGGTAAAGAAGTCGTGGTTGTTTCCTGTAATTCCGCAAGATCTGCACATTATTTCACCTCCTCTCTTCCTATCCGTTATGAGATGAGACTGTAGTGTAAAAACAGCCGTTTGTTGTTTAAGTGTTGACCTTTCAAAATGATGGGTAACACAGTCAGGATTGTTGTGTCTGTGTCTGATAATTATCATCATTTTGACAGAAATGTTTTCCTTTCCTCAGAACAACCTTTCTGTTTCTCATCTCGCTCGTTTTATTTTGAAAAGGTCACGTCAGTTTACTCCGCTCACCTTAAACCGCTCGTCGCCCGCAAACACCGCAGCGAGGAGATAGAGCTCATTTAAATGATCCTCACTTCACCTTCACTATGTCGCACAGCAGGCCGGCACTGACCCAGGACTCGGCACATTTCACTCACTCACGTTTTCTCATTCTGTTATTATTTATAGAAAACACTGAGTGTGTGTCATGACTCAGCACATTTCATTTTTTGCCGTTTTCGGAGTCAGCTACTTGAACATAAAATGCTGAGTCACTGCCCAACGAATGATGTGTGTGTGTGTGTGTGTGTGTGTGTGTGTGTGTGTGTGGTTCCATGACTCAGTATTTTCTGTCCAAATACTAATAGTGTGTAGTGTGTCATGACTCGGCACATTTCAGTTTTTGACGTTTTTTAGTCAGATAGTTAAACTTTTTTTAGAAACAGAAAGTACTCAGTCGCTCTCCTACTCGTAAGTGTGTGTGTGTGTGTGTGTGTGTGTGTGTGTGTGTGTGTGTGTGTGAGAGATAAACTAAAATAATTCCTTTATATTTTTCTCGTAATTAATAGATTCCTCAGATCTGATTTAGTTTTAGTTTTATGCTTCTGCAGTTTTACAGTCCGGGGCTGAATAAATACGCATCATTTGAGATACGCTCAATCCTCCGCGGTACGAAGCGTCTCGAAGGCACACAGCAACACTTATTTCACGACTCAATGAAAAAGAGAAACAGAGGTCCATAAAAACCTGATTAAGAAAAGCTTTTACCTGAGTTCGCTGACTAATGGACTGCAGGGTGACTCAGCACTTCTCTCAAAGGGATAGGAGACAGAAATACAGCTGAATTAATTTCGCCAAAATAAAAGTATGATGTTTTCAAAATAAAATGTAGAACGAAATTTAAAGTTGAAATTCAAATTGATTTAAATGTATTATTTTTTATTCAATTTGAGGAATTTGAAATGTGATTTTCCACTTAAAGAAACAAATCTTTACAGGAATTATTTTACACTGACCCTGTATTTATTCATAGAGTTGACTAAAGTAAGACTGCAGATATTTTAAATAAAAGATGAGTTATTAACGCGTCAGATCGTCTTTGATGCAGCTGACTCACATTTCTGATCAAACAGAATGACGCTCCTCTGATCGGCTGATTTTACTCGACTCATCTTTCTTTCTGCTAATGAGTGGAATAAACTCAACTGGCTATTCAAACATCAGGAGATCCTCACTGAGATATAAAATGCAGGTGAAAAAAAGGAAAGTAATAAAATATATGAGCTTTTTAATTTATTACTTCAATTAATGTCTGGACTCCTCCTGTCCATACATGTTGGATCAAAGTAGAAACATGTCTTGATGAAGGCTTGAATAAATCAGGAGCATGCTTTAGCTTTACAACAAAATAATTAATAAAAAACAAAAGAATTGAAAATATTTTATAAATGAAATTCATAAAAATGGATTCAAATCATTTCTTGTTTCTCTTTCCTTTCAACATTTGATTTGATATTTTGAATAGTCATCTTTATGTAGTTGCATCCATCAAGCTAACGATCATGCTTACAGGCTATCTGATCCAATCATATTTCCTTATTTGATTGATGCTTACAGAGCTCCTCTCACGCTAACATTCAGATGCTAACGTGGCCCTTTCGACCTACACATACTGTATCTAAACTCCACATGAAATCCCCTCTCAGTCCTTTTGGTCAGTTATAATGCACAGCTTGCTCTTGCAGATCCTCTTTTTTCCACAAACCATCCGAAAATCAAACACATTTTGTCCGCCTCTCAGAGACACGGCTGCAGGATAAACGGACTGAACCGGAGTACACAGATCTGAGGGAGGATTTGAATAATGAAAAACCTCCAGCCCTCAGGGACTCCCAGGAATCCTTGAAAGTTTGTGATTTAAAGTCAGAGCCTTGAAGGTGGAGCAGCTTAAATATAGCGCCGGCTCTTAAAGCTCTCTTTGATGAATTTACTTACTCTCCCTCGGGCCGAGGATCAGGAGGAAGAAGAAGGGAAAGATGTTCTGAGTTTACTGAAATCTGCACGAGCATGTCTGCTAACACTGGGCTCAGCACGCTCTGATACTATATCACGTTTCTATCAGAGGAGCCGCTCTGTCGGAGCTGTGCAGTCTGCAGGAAAACTAAGGTCCAGAGTTTCCTTATTCTTCAGTTGTTGTTTTCAGGAGTCTAAGATAAGATGCTTGTTACTCCTTAAGTTAGTAGGTTTAATATCAAGAGTACAGACATATTCTGACTAGAAATTAGACTCAAGCTTTGGCCAGATTTCATGTTTTGACAGGGGAAACAATCTCCCTTCCTGGAGAGCTGTTGGCATCAGAACCCCCCCCTCAGCTCCCCCTCCTCTCCTCGCTGTGTGTGGACGGCAGGCGCTCAGCGGACGCTCAGCAGTCGCAGCATGTCCTTGTTTCCTCAGAGTCTGCTGCGGTCTGCTATCAGCGCCGCACACAGCTCCACTGCCGGCTGCTTTCATGTCAAACTTTTTTATTTAAAGGCCGGAGAGTTGACCAAGCGTAAACACTGTCTGTCAGAACCGCTTCAGATTTGTTTCTCAACTCCAGATTTGGCTTCACATTAAGGTCACTCTCTGCCTCTGTTCTTGAGTTTGTCTTGGAAACAATCCAACAGTTTACCAATTAAATCTAAATCCAAAATGACACCATGGCAGATGGTGAAGGAAGGGGAATTAGAGGCTTAAATTACACCCACATTTGGAAGCAATTCCTTTCCCTAAGTGAAGTTATCTGAAGGTCCGTGAGTTTATGAAGTTTGGCATGCTTTAAATCAGCAGATTCACAAACGGCGGTTGCTAACAAGTGTCTAAATGAGACGACTGAACGTCATCACGCCCAACGTTAGCCTCCTCTAGCTTAGCGGTGGTGACGTGAAGTCATGCGACCGGGAGACGCTGCCTTGAGGGTCACACACAGAAATAGGACATATTTGCACCACCTTTATAGAGAACAAAACACAACAGATATATTTGAGAGTTGAGGCTGAACGGTATCAGTAGTCAAAGTGTTGAAACCCTACAGCAAGTCTCCTGGAGTAAAACTCTGGAGGTAATTAGGTGTGAGAGCGTTTGGCTGCAACAGCAAACGAAGAGGAGGAAACGCAGCTCAACGAAGGGCAGACAGGAAGTGTGTTTTTCAGACAGACCTGCAATGATTCAGACTTCAAACTGCACCAATTACCTCCAAACAAACACCGACAGTAAATACAGAGTGGTGTTTCCTCCTGAGGCTGCCATCTGTGGGTTGAGAGCCAATCAGTGTGTGTGGTGATGGTTCCCGTCAGAGCGCCAGGGAGGGGGTGCGCACCAGCACCATCCTTCCTCAAACTGCCCTGAAGAGGACGGATTGTGCACATGATGGGAAGACGGCTCATCACCACACCCTGGCAAAGCACGAGTCAGCAGATATTCAGGGGCTTCTTATCAGAAATACAAAGAGATGTTAATGTTTGTGAGACGAGAACTTTTAAAGGTCAAAAAGCAGACGCTATTCTTCAGATATCCCATAATAAACAACAACAGCAACAATAAAAGTAGATTTATCTCATGCCATTTGGAAAGGCCATCTTATGTAAGGGTTAGGTTTTCAGAGACCTGACCCTCCAAATTATTGAAAGCCGTTTGAGTTTATAAACACTAAAGCTTTTAAAAATAATGACTGTGTTTCTTAACTTTTCTTTTGTAATTGCAAATTTAAAGCCAAATTTCCCTTGTTTAATTAAGTAATTGCTAAATCTTCCTCTTGCAGATGAAAATGTGCAAAGCTCCGTTAAATTCAGCACTGAAGAACGTTTCCTCTACAGCCTTATTGGCTCGGGTGTGACCGTTAGCTTGTGGTGGCTAACGTTAGCAAACTTTAATTAGCAAGTTCGGTTCAATCTGAGGTTCTTTCATTCGACTTATTAAAATACTAAGAATTGTGGAATGGACTAGAATTATTCGGATGCCCTATATAAACATTAACTTGTGATACTGGAAGGAGAAACCATCCCAACACGTGAATGCAATAGTTTAGTTTATAAACACGAGGTTTTTATCTAAATCCA
The DNA here is from genome assembly GCF_036324505.1 of Eleginops maclovinus. Lineage (NCBI taxonomy): Eukaryota > Metazoa > Chordata > Actinopteri > Perciformes > Eleginopidae > Eleginops > Eleginops maclovinus. Next base: position 1,065,677 of record NC_086362.1, read on the forward strand.
GTCCTTTTTTCTCCTGTGATTTAAAATCAAAGCACAACTGAGTAACTTTGGACTTGAGAACAAATCTTCATCCTGCTAATCAAAGCTGTGATTTATCTCGTGCTTTTAAATAGTATTTTAGAGAATTTCTTCCCATTTTAGATTCGATTTACTTCATGCATCCCTAATTGGGATAAATATTTCATTGAGTTTTCTTTGTGAAAGTCTCAGGGTGAAGCTAATCCTGCTCTGACTTTCAGATTTCTGCAGAAAACAAAGCACCTTTTATTAATTATCATCATAAAAAAGGTTCAGAGAACTGCGGCTTGCAAAGTACCTGGAATATAAATGTGATATAACTGGGAATTGGGATATTTCCACAATAATCCCATTAGATTTGTGTATTCTGATACCACTTCTTCTGTTCTCTTCATTAGAGTCTTTTTACTTGTATTTCGGTACTTTTACTCGAGTAGAGTCTGAGTACTTGTGGCACCACTTCCAAAGGACCATGCAATCCACAGAAACAGGTATTATAGTCTCTGGTTTCTCAGTGGCTTTTATTCCCAGTCAACATCGGCTATAATCAAGAGAATTCAGAGAGCTTGTCATTTCAAAAATCTTCAATCCAAAAACAAATCAACGCATTTCTGATCCCACCTGAAGATTTCATCACTGAACGCTGAATAAAAACCCCTGAAACTCAACCTGAACCCTTTATCTTCGGCCCCGTATTGAACCAGATGATGAATACCATCCGTCACTGGTTTGCTTCCTGCTCTCCGTCCCGAGTCCTGCGCTCTAATAACGAGAGGGCTGTGGCTGGGAGGATCGATGGGAGTAATCCGCCTCTCAGACGCTGTAATCTGCCGCTTCACCAGAGCAGTCGCCGCGGTCAAGGGCGGCGGAGGGGGAAACTTTGAAGCCTGTCAGTGTCTCCTGCAGGGGTTTAAACACAGACTCCTGTACTGGGAACTGTGGGGGAGGTGTCAATCTCATCTGCTCCCAGTGGAGGCGACGTATCGATGGGATAATGTGCTGTTGTGGTTCATCGACACAAAAATTAGCCGCCATTGATTTACAATATGAAGTCCGCGGGGACGGGTCTTCTGAAGGGGCTTTTTGGACGTGCAGAGCGTGCTGATTGGTGGAGACGACTTCCATTTACATAATGGTTGTTACGATCGGTGGATCCGACCACAGGGTATAATGCTATTGCTTTGAGAGATGCTACAGCCGTCTTGTTTTGGTTGTCGCTCACTCTTAGGTTTCTGAATCGAGGCTATGCACGCTTTCACGGGAGCAACGCTAAAGTCTGTAAACACTCGTAACAAGATGCTACAGCCTCGATAAAGTCAAGGTTTGATGGGCGCGTTGGAGGGAATGTGAAATTCAGGACGACCAACACTTGATAAAAACTGCAATGGACCTTTTTGGCACCTTTACTCTAACTATAAAGGTGCGGAGCCTCACACGGGGCACCCGATACCACTAAGGGCCTCTGCAACACAAACGGAGAACCAGAAGTAGATCTGTCCGAGGGCTGGCGAGATAACGGACGCTCAGAAACATTATTAAATTATCTGTGATTGGTGGAGATGACATTTCGGGGTTTCCAAGGGGCGTAGAAACGCAACCCTGTCTCGATTTGGATCCGTTCAGCTGACAGACTGTCAGAATGTCTGAATGATGGAAGTAACTGCAGGCCATCCTCTTGATGTGATCGGTAGACTTGTTGTAGAGTACACCCCCGTCTCAAAGCTGCCTTCAGAGTCTCTACAGGTGGTGCTCTAATGTCTGACATGTAGGCTGGCTGCAATTTGCGGAGGGGCTCCTTTAGCTGATGAAATGTGGTGTATATGTATATAATTTACAGTTGGAACATCACACGGGCGCTCGGCTTCAAAGCGGATCTGATTCCTTCACAACATCCTGCTGTGTTTCGCCGGCAATAATCCTGTTATGCAATGAAGAGAAATCATGATTTCCGCTGTGCGCTGCTTCTCCTCCCTTTCATTTCCTCGCCTCCTTTTTATCCAGTTCTCTTCCCCTTATTTAATGCAAAGGGAACCAGATGAACACCAAGAGATGCTTCACAGGGATCCTCTATCTCTGTGACATAACGTTATTCTAACCTCAATGCGTTTCACTCTGCAAGCCTCAGATTCAGACATCGTATTCGCAGCGTTTGGTTTCTGCAGCTTTCAGTAAACTGCTCATGTTTCCTCTGCTGAATGTTCTCTAGATGCTGCATGTGTTGAAGAGCTGCTGCAGATGTTTCTGCATGAGTTTTGATTTGTGTTTCTATATCTGCATCCTCTCTGAAGCTGCGGCACGTTCCTCCTGAGTAAAGAGATTGGGGTCGCTGTAGCGTACATTTCAGACGCATTCATCTCTGTTGTTGTTGCTCTGGCTCGTCACCGCGCTGATGGCTCGTTGTCGGGAGGTTAATGGAAGTGAAATGAAGCTGTTTCCGCACACACTCAACAGAGAAAGTCAAAACCAAAGAGACAAATGAAATGGGTCTTTTGGTTAGAGGTTAAGTGTTGAATGAGTCTCGTCTGCATCTTCAATCCCCCACATCTGTGTCTTTTAATTGCTGGGTTGACATGGGAGTCGTAGTCCGTTGATACACAAGTTTAAAGTAAAGAGGTGTTCTTGTCAGCTTACAGGAGTTGAGATTCCCTCAGTTTGATTTACTATCCTTTTGCTTTGTTTTATCTGGTAAAACATTTTAAAGTTTATGGCCCAATTTTAATTTAGCAATCTCCTCGGGAACGCAAACTGTTCATCTGCTACCAATTTTTATTCATAAAAACCCCAAAAGTCATCAAAGCATGACGCCTGCACCGCTTTAATTTCCACCCATGTAATTCCCTGACACAAAGCCAATTCATAAACCCTGAATCTAATCTCTGTTTTATTTCGTGGAGAAATCTGCATGTGTTTGACTTTGTTTACGAGGACCTCGGCTCAGACTCTCTGTCCTCATTTAACGCTGAGCAGATTGATGAGGACAAGAAGCCCCGGGCATGAAGCAGTATTAAAAACACTGGCACTTCCAAAAAACACATCATTGATTCTCTCTTCTCTTCCCCTGGCCAGCGTGAGCGGGTCATGTCTGAGTTTCAGTGAGTGTGAAACTTCTGACTGAGCTGGAGCATCGTGACTCAGCCGCTGAGTCACTAACGCCAGCCTGCAGGAACCACTCTGGAACCGATGTGAACACACGGCAACTCGGAGCACTTCCACCTGGATGACCCGGCGTGACGCAGACGCACAAAGTAAGAAGAGGCCCTATTCTGCTTTCCGTGGATTTCACTTTCCTGTGGTGGGTTCTTTAGGTGCTCTAATGTTCAGAAAGCTCTTTATGCTTCTCACACTGCCTGTGCGGCAGCACCTCTGTTCACCCTCTGTCTGAAACCAGAGCCCAGTCTGCTCTGATTAGTTAGCTTGCCGGCTCTGTTGTGATTGGTCAACCAGCTTTTTAGCCTATTGCGTACCATGTGTTGGAGCGGCAGTGTTCTGTAGAGATGTCACTATCTTCAGGAACACACTACAGGAGAGAGAAACCAGCAGAATAGGGCCTCTTTAAACGTCTGTGTCCTTTTGTGTTGTCCCGGTCGATGAGCTGCTGTGATTCACACACATTTGAGGCTGGATCTGACAAAGTATCATAGAATCCTATTAGTTAAACACTCGATTCTGATTGGTCAGTTCGGACATTTCAGAGGTTGTTAATACTCGATAACACACCGCCTCCGAGCTCAATAATGACGGATGAAGCGGAAGCATCTGTAAATCAATATTGTGAGTCAGGTCGTTAGTTTGTGCAGCGAGGCGGTCATTAATGTCCGGCTGTTCTCCCGCCACATTACCCCTTACATATATACACGTTTTCTATCAGTGAACCCACAGCGACCCTGAGAGAAGCATCAGGACCTGATCTAAGATGCTGTTCCTCCACTATAACATCCTGTCTCCTCAAACCAGGAAACCTTTGTGAGATGTGTCGCTGTGTGACTCCCACTGATGAGACGACAGACTGAACTCGATGCACTTCAACAAAGCAGAAAGTAGAGACACGATGAGGCCATAAAAGAGTGAATTGACTCATATAGTATTCAGTTATGTGGTTCAGGTAATGATGTTTACTCTCTCTGAAATGATGTGCAGCGCTCTGAATATGATGGCTTTATTACTTGCTTTGATTCATGTGGGGCAGGATGTCGTTACGTGAGAAACTAGACGTTCATGACTCCTAATGACGGCAGGAGACTGACAGCAGAGAGGAGAGGAGCAGGTCTATAGGTACAGGACTTTGAGTGTGTCTGTGATCTGATGGGATGTCTTCTGAAGGCCCTCTCTCTTTTGATGTGACTGCTGTAGTGAGAGTGAAGTATGATTGGATTGAATTGGAGATGGCCAGTCTATGAAGATTGATTTTCCTGGATCAAAGATAGCATTTAGTGACCCATGAAGCCAGGACTCCATTAACCTCCTTTAGCTTAGCGGTGGTGACGTGAAGTCATGTGACCGTGCTGTAGTTCCTTCATAGCCCAACATTAGCCTCCTTTAGCTTAGCGGTGGTGACGTGAAGTCATGTGACCGTGCTGTAGTTCCTTTAAAGCCCAACATTAGCCTCCTTTAGCTTAGCGGTGGAGACGTGAAGTCATGTGACCGTGCTGTAGTTCCTCTATAGCCCAACATTAGCCTCCTTTAGCTTAGCGGTGGTGACGTGAAGTCATGTGACTGTGCTGTAGTTCCTTTATAGCCCAACATTAGCCTCCTTTAGCTTAGCGGTGGAGACGTGAAGTCATGTGACCGTGCTGTAGTTCCTCTATAGCCCAACATTAGCCTCCTTTAGCTTAGATTTTGGCTCTTTGTGGAGGGAACCCTTGCAATGCTATCTTCCAGTCGGCCTTCTAAACTGTTTCCTCCCTCTTCTCTGTGGAAGCTGTGATTACATAACCAAAGGTATGTGTTCTCCTCAGTGTGGCACAGACCCTTCTGGAAGCTTGGACCACGGTTGAACCTCCTGCTGAACTCCTCAGATCTCCACTGAGGTCAGTATAGTGAGCACACCTCCTAACCTCCAGCAGAGTCCCGAGCTGGGGTGTCCTCCACCGTTATTGACCCGCTGCTCTACCTGCCTCCACACAGTGAATCCTCTTAATTGAGCACTTTTGTATTTCGTGCTGCTTCAGAGTGATATTGATTTCGTCCGTGGTGCAGTCACCTGTTCATGCATGAGCAGGATGTGGACAGAGAGGAGTGCAAGTGTCAGGGCCTCTCCATTAAGCATGGGTCAGTGTGAGCGAGCTGCATGTAGAGTTAACATGTATTCCTCCAGTAAATCCTCTCCCTGCCCCCATGTCATTGCTCCAGCAGAATAAACCCAATGTTCTGTCTGTAATTGAAATCCATTCAGTTTAACTTTCCATCTCCCGGCTCTTTATTCCATCTTTTCTCACCTGTCTTCCTGGTAATCGTTTCTCTGTGCGTATCTTTCCCCTTCGTTTACCTTTGTGTCAATCTCCCTTTCCTTCTGCCCCCCCCCCACCCCCTCCCTCCCTTTCCCCACCAATCGACTCTCTGAAAAGTTGTTTTTCTTATCGTCTTATTATCCTCTTCCCCCGCTCCTCTTCTTCTTCCAACTTCCTCACCCTCCTCCTCATTTTGTTCTCACTTTCTGTCCAGGAGAAAAGATCGTTTTTTTTCTAGAGCTTATTCTGTTTGCTGGATCGCTTACCGCCGTGCAATAGAGCCAGAAATTGTTTGTGTTTGAGAGGAAAAACAACTCTGTGTGTGTGTGTGTGTGTGTGTGTGTGTGTGTGTGTGTGTGTGTGTGTGTGTGTGTGTGTGTGTGTGTGTGTGTGTGTGTGTGTGTGTGTGTGTGTGTGTGTGTGTGTGTGTGTGTGTGTGTGTGTGTGTGTGTGTGTGTGTGTGTGTGTGTGTGTGTGTGAGGATTTAATTTCCCCATGAAAAGAAACGAGGACCTCAATCTTGCTTGGAATATTTCCATCACTCTGGTCGATGGAATCATCGCACAGAAAAGTAAACAACATTGGCTGAGTCTGCGTTCCATTATGCAAATTCAGAGGCTGATGGAGAGCGCTCGGTTCAGGGAGTGACTGTAGAGCGCTGTGTGGGAAATCTCGCTCAACAAATGCCTTTTGTGCCGCTCCCAGTGGACGACTTCTTAAACCAGTCAGAGCAGGAGGGGACAGACATCTTCCCAATATCTCATTTCAAGCCTTTTCCAATTAACTTCATTTTCTGCGCCGAATCGAGACGATACACTTTCAATGGTGCTTTTTGTTCAGCGACTGTTGAAACGTTTCCACTTATCCCAGCGTCTCCCCTCCCCCCCGTGGAGGAGGCCTTTTTAATTCCTGACACATATTAGGGTCTTTGTATCAGGGAGAGAAAAGGACATCTGGTTGGAAATGCCTCTTTATTTTTGGTTAAACAAAGAGGCATTTCTAGATTTAATTGTTCCCAAGGCCGCTGGGTTTCTACAGATATGAGAGGACCAGACCAAAGAGCTTCTGGTCTGAGAACTTCTTGAATGTGTTTCCAAACGGTGTCCAACGACTGACCTTCTCAACTTTCTAACGCTGATGCAGATTAACTTTGCAGGGCAGCTGGATTTCTCAACACTATCTAAAAACGCTTCTTGTCGAGCTTCAAGTAACGGGTCTTCTTTTAACCACCAATGGTTAGGACCAATCAGCTTCTCAGGAACCAATCATGGTTTATACAGAGTTTGTTGAACTGAATCTAGACCTCCATCTTCATTGGAAGTACTCCTGACTCCTGGATTTCTTCCGGATCTTAATAGGAATGTGTCCCGTCTTTCCTTGAGCTTGACGGTGACAGATGGATGGTTCTCTTTAAAAGCGTTATCCAAACTGACCGGCCTCAGATTTCCATCAGATTTATCTGGAAATTACAAGAGTAATGGGTCTTTGTCGAACGTTCAATCAGCTTCTCAGACAGCCACATAGTGCTTCAGGTATCCTCCAGATAAGGCATCTGTTATGAGAACCATATCTGATAACTGATAACAGATGTTAGAGCTGGATCTTCATCGGAAACTCTTGGATTTCTTCTGGATCTAGTTGGGAATGTGTCCCGGCCTTCATGAGACTAGCTTCTTCCCTCAAATCTCTAATGAACAATCTGAGTAAATTAGAACAGATTCTTCCATCAGTATAAGGGAATATCTGTCATTCCTTCTCTTGACTTCCACTAAAGTGCAGTGAAGCCGTTCTGAATGCTCCTCAGGGACACATTTATTGACCCTAAAACCAGTGCTTCAGACACATTGTTTAAAATAGACCACATTAAGCTTTTAGACTCCCCCTTCCTACACATACAGGTCTAGATCTGTGGTTATTATATGCAAAGTGAGGCTGTTTATGCAGGGAGAGCCATCACATGTGACCCTCAGTGACCCCCGCTGTCTTCACATCAGTGCTAATGAGACGCTGCTGATAGACGGCTGCAGGCAGCGTGTGTCGGAGTGCATTCCTCCCAGTGTGTTTCCGCACATATTCCGTGTAGGAATGATTATGATTAAGTACACTTTGAGCTGCTCAGTCAGTTTCATCGCAGTTTTGTGTTGTTGTGGTACTTAGCCGTAAATGCAGGATGAGATTATGTGTGTGTGTGGTTAATTGGTCCATCATTACCGGGGCTTAACGAGATGACGGACAGCTGCGGTGATTTGTTTTTCCCCACGCCTTCATCCCCATCTCCTTATGGACTAACCCATCGGATATTGTGGCGTTGCTTTATTACAAATACACAAAATGTGGATAGGAAGCCGATCTGTCACTGCATGAGGTTAATATCCCAGACAGATGGAGGGATAGCCTGGTAAACTGATAGAAAATGCACAAAATGAACCAATCAGAGACAAGCAATAACTGAATTATGCTTGAAAGGAGATATGACAATCAAAAGGTCAAAACTTCTATCAATGAAATGATGACTGGTGTGTGAATGAGTGTCATTTCCATCTGAAAACCTGGTGTGTGCTTGATTGGTTCATTTTGTGCTTTTTGAAGCCACTTTATCCCTTCATCTGCTTCATATTAACTTCGACTAATTGAGTGCTGCAGAAATGAGTCCCAAAACCCCGAAATTCCTCAGCATTTCAGCACTTCCTGTTCCCTCGTCCCTCGCATTTAGGGGATGAATCAACAACCTTCTGATTGGCGAATCAAACAGAAAACGGGATTCCTTATCGGGATCATTTGGTTCCAATAAATGATGCATTTCTACCACTTTAAATATCCAAATACAGACTCAGAACCATATGTCTGGTGCAGACTTTCCCCTGGGATCAACTGAAGAAAAGACAAACCAGAAACCATATCAGTCCTTAACCACTTCCACACCTCAGGGACGTCAGACTGCCGGAGCAACCTGTACTTCTGTCTCTAAAATCCTCCCAACAATAAATCTCTGTTTGCTCTGTGATGGTGGAGCATGCCAGAGTGAACTGTGATGCTGTTCAGTGTGACAGAGGAGAGGCAACAGGAGATAAATGGATAAAAGAGAAGGAGAGAGGAGACAAGAGAGTGGGAGTGATGAAGTGGAAATGTCAGCGAGTAGGACGAGATGAGTGGGCAACGGTACAAAGAGACTTGCTAAAATATGGAGCTAATTAAAGAAGAGGGAGAACATCGTTACAAGACAGAAAACAAGTCGATAAACATGAGAAGAAAATATGTAGCGTAGGTTTGAAACCAAATATACTAAAGTGATAGAGTGGTGCAGGGCTGTGGTATTTCTGTGTTGGACCCTGAAGGCAGCATCTCCCTGGTCCAATGGGATTCCTCCATGTGGTTTTGTATTATTGCACAACATAATTTCAACGTTTCTGATACTTACTCCTTTAGTTCAGCAGGATAATCTCCAGATATTAACACCACTTTATGATTTCTGAAGTACAGAGCTAACGTTAGGATCTACAGCATGGTCACATGACTTCACGTCTCCACCGCTAAGCTAAAGGAGGCTAATGTTGGGCTATAGAGGAACTACAGCACGGTCACATGACTTCACGTCTCCACCGCTAAGCTAAAGGAGGCTAATGTTGGGCTATAAAGGAACTACAGCACGGTCACATGACTTCACGTCTCCACTGCTAAGCTAAAGGAGGCTAATGTTGGGCTATAGAGGAACTACAGCACGGTCACATGACTTCACGTCTCCACCGCTAAGCTAAAGGTGGCTAATGTTGGGCTATAAAGGAACTACAGCACGGTCACATGACTTCACGTCTCCACCGCTAAGCTAAAGGTGGCTAATGTTGGGCTATAAAGGAACTACAGCACGGTCACATGACTTCACGTCTCCACCGCTAAGCTAAAGGAGGCTAATGTTGGGCTATAAAGGAACTACAGCACGGTCACATGACTTCAGGTCACCACTGCTAAGCTAAAGGAGGCTAATGTTGGGCTATAGAGGAACTACAGCACGGTCACATGACTTCACGTCTCCACCGCTAAGCTAAAGGAGGCTAATGTTGGGCTATAAAGGAACTACAGCACGGTCACATGACTTCACGTCTCCACCGCTAAGCTAAAGGAGGCTAATGTTGGGCTATAAAGGAACTACAGCACGGTCACATGACTTCACGTCTCCACCGCTAAGCTAAAGGAGGCTAATGTTGGGCTATAAAGGAACTACAGCACGGTCACATGACTTCACGTCTCCACTGCTAAGCTAAAGGAGGCTAATGTTGGGCTATAAAGGAACTACAGCATGGTCACATGACTTCACGTCTCCACCGCTAAGCTAAAGGAGGCTAATGTTGGGCTATAAAGGAGCTACAGGTGCGTATTGCATCGCCCCACAGTTTCATTATTCCCATCGTGTCTGGAGGAACCACTGAGAGTGAAGTCTTGCTGATGCTCACTCCTGCACTAATTATTAAGCCTCCGTTTCAATTAGCTAAGCGTGAACAAACAGCTGTGCGGAAACAAAGGGCGATCTGAAGACGCTTTGTTGGGATTCGGCTACGCTCTAATGAGATCCATTAGTTTCCACACGCAGGTTACTGTGACACGACAAACTCAACAACAATTAACATAATCCCTTGCATTTAATTAGTGAGTTTTTAAAGCCACGCTCACTATCTCCCAGGAACGCCTGCCGTGTTCGAGCTTCAAGTGTTTGTTTGGCTCTGTTGAAGTCCTCCACAGACACAAATACACAAGATAACTTTCTGACTTTACTCAGGCTCAAAGGCTGGGTCCAAGTTCGGGAAAGAGTCAGATGTGAGACAACAGGAACAGCACCCTGTAGAAGTTGTTATTTCTGTTAGTTCGATAAAGGTGCAGGTCCTTCACTGAAACATTCAGTTGATTGGGCTGTGTTTTTGTCTTATTTTAAAACATACCCATTTAATCCTAAATGACTAAATCCACTGAAGGTTTCTTTTTACTGTTTTGATTTATTTTATATAAAACGGTAACCACATGTATACATCTACGATTGGGATGCCCTTACGCTCTTGGTTATCAGACTAAAATAACCGTCATCCAGAGGACATGCGGCATGGGAACGTCATTTTGTAGCATCCAGGGTTCCTTAAACGCATAGTCTCTCAAAATGGGCCATCTTGGCTCTTTGCCCTCCCAGTTTAGGTTACTGGCTGATCATCATCTTGGTTTTATTAGATGGAAAAAACTGTCATCGTACCCCAGGAAGAAATACCTGCCCTTTGAAAGGAATTGAGCAGTAGGGGAATGTAGGTTTGTACAATACAAATGGACTTAGCCAAAACAACAATGGCATATATCATGATAAACGTCCCATAACCCGTTTTTCTATCGCCATCTCTGGTATTTTCCATCAAAGTCATTGCCTTTTGCCATCGCCCATTTGCTTATTAAAGGAAGAACTGCCCCTGTAGTCCAGGATAGGATACCTGCCCTTCAAACCTGATCCAGCATGCATTGGTCTGGGACTGTAACGTGTGTAGGACACAGGGTTGTTTAAGGGCTCAGAATGGACAGAAACAAATCATTTTTTGGGCCGTCGCCTTTTGGCTTTTGTCCGTTGCCATCAGAGTTACGGTTATTCGGCGATCATCATCATGGCTGTCTTTGATTCTGTCCGTCACCATCGTGTTGCCATGGTGGTTTTTGGTCCTGTTGGGTCGAAGATAAAAGACCCTGCCATTGTATTACATGAGAGGCTGCGTGCTCCTTGAGAATACAGCTAGGATTGGGGTGGGTTTGAAGGCATCCACTCTCAGAATAGACTCTATCTTGATGTATGCCATCTTGCTGTTTATCTTTTAATCATGAACCCTGCTGCAGGCTTTAGGGTGGAAGGTAGAAGCTGTAGCTGCCTTTAAATCTCAGTGATTAAATTACCCATTCAGGAGGCAAACAGGCCGCCTGAACGCCATCCTATCTGGAATCCAGCGTGCACTTTGTCTATTTGTCTTTCTGCCGCTGCGACTTGACGTCTGCTTGTGTAATGCAAGACGAAAGGGAGGGCAAAGAGGACGGCAGGAGAGCAGGAGCAGGAAATGTGAGGAAGACGTAAACAGAGAGGAGACCCAGGGAGCAGAGGCATGGGGACATGTTTCATGGTAGAAAACGGAGCCTATAGGGGCCGTTAATCCTCAGCAGAGTGTGTGTGTGTGTGTGTGTGTGTGTGTGTGTGTGTGTGTGTGTGTGTGTGTGTGTGTGTGTGTGTGTGTGTGTGTGTGTGTGTGTGTGTGTGTGTGTGTGTGTGTGTGTGTGTGTGTGTGTGTGTGTGTGTGTGTGTGTGTGTGTGTGAAGGCTGATGAAACAGAAGTGACAGTTGTATTCTGTCGTTCCTCTGAAGGGAAGACAGCTTTCTGAAACAAATGCCAACACACACACACACACACACACACACACACACACACACACACACACACACACACACTCCTGTATCGCTGGTGGTGCTCTGCAGGAAGATACGGAGCAGTGAGAAGTCCTCTGCCAGCAGGGGACGAATACATGTCTATTTTAGTTTTTAATTCCTGTTGGCAATGAAACAGAGTATAGCTGAAGTCAGCGGGATCACAGTGAGTCACGCCGGCGCTTATATTCCTCCCATTGTCACGTTTTCCTGCGATCACTTTGTCCTACATGAACGACACGCAACACGGGACACGTTCTGCCGTTAGTGTAGGGAGGACACAGCCGAGGGGGGGGATACTTAAAGTCGGGTCATTTCGCAGCTCGTCCTGGGGGAATCCCGAGGCGTTCTGCGTCCACATGAGAGGAGTAATCCCTCCACTGTGTGCCGGGTCCAAACCCTGGAGGACTCTGACTACTTAGAGAGACCCGGAGAGACTCTCAAGGAGGCGCCACAGAGATATCAGATGGCCAATGAAACAGAGGTACAGATGGCAAAGAACAGACAGCTGTATCCCAAGATGAAGCCTCTGCAACACGAAGGCAGTGCTCAAGAGCCAGGAGGACAATGCCCACTAACCAAGACGGTGATAGCTACTCTCAAAGATAGCAACGGACTCAAACCATCGTGGTAATCACCAGTAGCCTGAACTGAGATGGCAGCAAACGACAACCAAGAAGAAGATGCCTTTGATGATGGCAAATAATCAAAAATGGTTGATTTGGATTGGCAAAAAACAAGATGCTGAAGACCAATAACCACGTCGGAAATGGCAAAAATAACAAGGCACAGACTGCAGGAAACAAGAGGGCATAAACCCAAACTGTCATGGCCCAAAGCTACGATGGTGCCGCCAAAAAACCAATTAGATGATGGCCAATAACCAGGATGGGGACGGCCTAATACTGAGACTAAATGCTGTCGATCAGAAACCATGATGGCAATGTCCAAACACCGAGGTGGTAAACGCCGGACCAGCATGTGATACAACAGGTCCGCAGTTCACCCTCCCTCTCTTATCCTCTGCATGTTCCTCCATCATAAATCAGACGCACACACAGATGCAGCCCTGCAGGCGTCATCATACAGTACATTTAGATAAGACGCTCTCTAGTGTACACACACAGAGACCAACAACACACACATTAAAGCACACACCCACGCCGCTTGGAGATAACCGAGCGAGGCAGAGTCTGATTGGGTCGGAAGGTCACATCCCGACGTGGTCAGGAAATAAAGCCTCCGGCAGCGAGTGGACAACAGCTGAGCGATAAGAGGAAGCAGTAATGAGTGGAGAGCACACCGACCCACATCCTCACGTTCAACAAAAAGTGGATCACACAAATGCCAAATCAGGGACGCACACTTGTCATGTTTTGTTAGTGGACTCCACCCAAGGAAGAGCAGAGCGAGGAACTGTAGCATCACACCGTACGGCGCTTCACCGCCTCCGACAACACTTCCTCACTTATGTAACCCTGCGTCATCGCACGAGCTCTGATTTGAAACATGTTTGACGTTAGAAACGCAGGTTACGTCTGATGCCGTGACAGACTGGATGCAGGTTCAGAGGGTTAAATATCTGTGATCGTAGCAGCTGATGGCTGAGAAGCACTCCGGTTTGACAAGTAAACACTGAGTTCAGGTCGGTCTCCTTTGTGATGATGCAGAGTAAAGGCAATCTCCAGAAGTAACAAGCTAATGTTGGGCTATAAAGGAGCTACAGCACGGTCACATGACTTCACGTCTCCACCGCTAAGCTAAAGGAGGCTAATGTTGGGCTATAAAGGAGCTACAGCACGGTCACATGACTTCACGTCTCCACCGCTAAGCTAAAGGAGGCTAATGTTGGGCTATAAATTTGGGCGGTGGTGGCGAAGTCCATAGGGGCTTGGCCTGGGAACTGGAAGGTCACCAGTTCAAGTCCCCGAAAGACCAAGTGCCACCGTGGTGTCCCTGAGCAAGACACTGGTTACCTACACTGCTCCCCGGGCGCCGTACATAATGGCAGCCCACTGCTCCTAACACTAGGATGGGTCAAATGCAGAGACCGCATTTCGTTGTCCTAGTACTTGTACTCTGTGCAATGACAATAAAGTTGAATCTTTCAATCTTTCATCTTTAAAGGAACTACAGCACGGTCACATGACTTCACGTCACCACCGCTAAGCTAAAGGAGGCTAATGTTGGGCTATAAAGGAACTACAGCACGGTCACATGACTTCACGTCTCCACTGCTAAGCTAAAGGAGGCTAATGTTGGGCTATAAAGGAGCTACAGCACGGTCACATGACTCCACGTCTCCACTGCTAAGCTAAAGGAGGCTAATGTTGGGCTATAAAGGAACTACAGCACGGTCACATGACTTCACGTCACCACCGCTAAGCTAAAGGAGGCTAATGTTGGGCTATAAAGGAACTACAGCACGGTCACATGACTTCACGTCACCACCGCTAAGCTAAAGGAGGCTAATGTTGGGCTATAAAGGAGCTACAGCACGGTCACATGACTTCACGTCACCACCGCTAAGCTAAAGGAGGCTAATGTTGGGCTATAAAGGAACTACAGCACGGTCACATGACTTCACGTCACCACCGCTAAGCTAAAGGAGGCTAATGTTGGGCTATAAAGGAACTACAGCACGGTCACATGACTTCACGTCTCCACCGCTAAGCTAAAGGAGGCTAATGTTGGGCTATAAAGGAACTACAGCACGGTCACATGACTTCACGTCACCACCGCTAAGCTAAAGGAGGCTAATGTTGGGCTATACAGGAACTACAGCACGGTCACATGACTTCACGTCTCCACCACTAAGCTAAAGGCAACAACAGCTACGACAATTGCTGCACTTTTTTTTTTCTAAAGTTGCCTCGTTGCTTCTGGTCATGGGTTGGGGCTTTTGGTAACGTAGCCTTCAGATTAGCATTTTGGTAGAAGGATAAGTCATCAAAAGAGTGCTGGCAGCTTTAAATACACCTCTGAAATCAAAGGGAGGCGTCTGAGATTCAATATTTGGAGCAGTTTCTTGTTTCAAAGCTGATCCGTACATTAAACTCACTCCGAGCCGCTCAGCACCGACTCAGCGATTCATGTTGGGCCGTCAACCGCCTGACACTTCCCGACTCTGAGCAGATTATCCAGACGTTTCCATTTATTCAAAGCCTTAGTGAACCGAGGCTGTTTACAGCAGAGGAGGAGGAGGACAGTTCATGTGTTCCCTGTTGGGAATGAGAGGTGAGGACTCTCAAACCATCATGAACTGAGAGACACGAGTCAATTAATTCATCATAAATCTGGGAGGAAATTGAACAAATGAACCGTTTTAAGAATGAAATAAAGGAAATCACTGAGGATTCTTGGGTTCCAGCTCTAAAAACACGAGAACATCTAGGGTTTTTCTTTGTTTCCATTAGTCGGAGGAAACAAGACCCTTGAAGAAGTTTTTTTGACTTTTTTTTAGAGTCAAAGATTAATCAAAACATTTTATAGAGATTCATAAGGGAGCTGAGTGAGGGACGATGTGCAGCGAGGCGCTCATTATGGGCAGAAGAACATGAAGGACATTTATAACAAAGCATCGACAAGAATATAAAGGACTTTTTCTCCAAGTGTTTACCTGTGTTGTGACGGCGGCAGATCTCACACACACACACACACACACACACACACACACACACACACACACGTTAAGAAACGTCAATAATGTTTACCATGGTGCGCGTCGATATTCACTTTAAATGTTCTTTTTCAGTGCGCTTTAAAGATGTGACGAACACTGTTCTGAGCTCTGGGTGTTTCTGCGGATGGTATACGTCGGTGTCAGTCTACACACACACACACACACACACACACACACACACACACACACAGATTACAGTCTGCTCACAAACCATTACATTCTGTTTATACAGCCTGTAATGGTGTGTGTGTGTGTGTGTGTGTGTGTGTGTGTGTGTGTGTGTGTGTGTGTGTGTGTGTGTGTGTGTGTGTGTGTGTGTGTGTGTGTGTGTGTGTGTGTGTGTGTGTGTGTGTGTGTGTGTGTGTGTGTGTGTGTGTGTGTGTGTGTGTGTGTGTGTTTACTTCCCTTATCTCTCCTTTAAGCGGTGGGCAACCTAAAGCTGTGATACCAGGGTGATTGAGGAGTGAAGCGGAAGGAGTGACATGTCTGGATAGGTGTGGGGAAAACAGGAAGTGGGGGGAGGGTAAAGACGCCCAGCACTCTGCACCAATAGTGAAGTGGGACATAATGGATAAAATTGTTGAATTCAAAGCAGATCTTCATTTAACATGGAAACCTGATAAATGAAATCTGCTTTAATAGTGTTTCCACACCTTCCGTCCGCACGCTCGTTATCTCCGAGTCTCACCGCTCCGGAGCGTGCGGAATTTAAAAATGTTCTTATATTTTCGAGGATTTCTTTCAAGCAACTTTTCAAATGTATTTTATTATTGTTTTTACCCAATTATCCTAAAATGTTCACGTTTTCATTTCTCAGATTTCTTTCCAGATGTTTTCCTTTATTTTTATGACTTTTCTCACATTTTCCCCGTATGTTTTTAAAAGTGTTTTATGTTGGGGGATGGGTTTAGGATATTTGTAACATTTATCTCAGTGTTCTTTAACATAATTATATAATGATAAACAGTGTCTATTCTAACCCTTTTCTCCATATTAAACATACTTTAAAAAAATGTATCTCCTTTTCTTTTTATACAAACACATCTTAAAATGTTCACACCTTTTCTCGCCTTTTTATTGGAGTGAAAACATAAAATGTTAAACTGCAGAAATAAAACAAGCCAAGAATTATTGGAAATTCCCCATTTGAGCGACAACAATCTCCAATAATGAATCCAACAAATGATCCACTAAAAACCAACTGCTTTGTCTTTTCTTTTCCTAGGAAGTGAACTGGAAACGGACGACTGATTTCACCTTACAAAGTCGACCATTGGCCCAAAGAAAAGTCTCCATCATGTTTCTCCAGATGAATGTAAGTCCAATGTTTTTCTTTTTGCTCCATGTTTGTTCTCCTCCGTCTCCTGAAAGGTATCAATGTCTCTTTAGAGGCTCCTTTCTCACCAGATAATCTCCCCCTGTCTTCCTGTCTGCAAACAAACACCTCTAAAAGGTCTCTCACCTACAACGACTCAGTAATTAAAGAATCCCTTCGATTCAAAGTCTTATCATTTAATTACCAACATGTTACCGACACCGCGCGGGACACGAGGAAGCCTGGCAGCGCGTGCTAGCGGCTCATTAATTAGCCCGCCACTCCGTTGTTCCCAGAGTACCCACCTGCTAAGAGGTTGGCTGCTAATGAAACACCAGAAGAACAATGTGTGGCGTCACTTGTCTCTCATCAGAGGGGGTGTATCGCGTTGAGCCGCACAGCATCGATCAGCTGGCAGGCTAACCGCGGAGGAGCTTCAGCCTGAGAGGAGGAGGAGGAGGAGGAGGAGGAGGAGGAACACGCCTTAATGAACGATAGGATGTGAGAGACTAACCGATTCCCATCATTCCTTGTGTCGTCTATTTCCTGCTCTAACCTGAGGGAATACACAGATTTAGTTCTACATTTAGAATACGTCATGCAACACCTGGAAAACAAATGTCCATGGTTTCCATTCATCCCGTTCACATCTGTGAACCCGTTATTAAACAGATGTTCTCACGTGTTTTCCCATGATGATTGTTAAAAGCCGATAAAGCAGATATAGATTAAACTCAACTAATATTACTGCTATCATAATATTGTTTTCCCATAATCAAAAAGTATTTTACACTTAAAGTTTATATTTTTTTCTGAAAATATTCTGATGTTTTTGATTTATTTTTTCTTGTTTTTTCGTTATTTTTTAAACGTATTTCACATGCTTTAGGATATTTTAAAAAACGCTTTAATCTGCAGCTATATATCACATTCTGCTAAATAATATTTATAGATAAAACAGGTAGAAAAGTGCATACTATACGAACTTAAACATGAGTATAAATGGTGATAAAATAAATGTAAAGGGTTAAAGAATGTGTGTATAAATATCTGCACACAGGTTTGTTCAAGTGAATTAAACAAATGATCACATGTAACCTCATTATAATGATCGGATAAGAGAGCAGTAAGCGTGCTCTTATTGAACACACACAGTTTCCTGCCTCGAGGCTGATCTGTCTTATTCACTGGAACACACACACACACACACACACACACACACACTAACCTGTGCTGCTAAACTCGTCCTGCAGCTAACGATATACTCCCTGTTTGTTGATGCACGCGGTTCAGCAGATAATCTGTGCACTGCAGATAAATGAATGTGGGTCAGGAAAGTCTCTACAGGAAACAGCATGTACGTGCACAGCGGGGTCTGGAGATTTAAAGTGGAGCCCCCCTCTGTTCCCGCGGGGGTGCATCTATAGAGACACAATAAGTAAATAAGCTGCACGTTTCCACAAAGATATAAGCGCTTTCTCTGGGAGCGCTCTCCCCGCGGGATCTCCTCCGCAGAGCGAGTCCAACACGATAAGAACTTTTATCTCCTGCACACAAACGCACACCTCTCATTGGCCGGGAACACAGACTGGATGTGCAGGGGTTTATTTCCTAATCTGCATCACAAATATCAGATGTGTCCTATAATATTAGATAATCAGATGTTTCTGGAGTCGTATTCCTGCTGCAGATTACTGGAGCTCCTTTACATTTATATCCATACATCACATTATTTATTTCAGACCGTTTTCACATAAAACTCCCAATCTTTTTCTCAAATGTTGTACATTTCTCACTCATTTTTTATTTGTTTTAGGATTTTTTTTCACATATCTTCTGACTTTTTCCACATTTCTTGTTCTTACATTTTCTGAGGATTTTTCTCCATATTTTTATGGGAAATCTATCAGACTTTTTTCACACTTTCCAAGAGTTTCCCCCAAAAAACCAGCCCTGTTTCAGCTGAAAGAAGATTTTATAGAAGCATTTGAAAGACTTTATCCAGCTTCAGAAAAAGGAATTTTGGAAACAAACATTGAAAATCATCAGGACGGCGATAACAGCTGTAATCTGGAACGAAGAGTACAAGTACCTTTAAATTCTGTGTCTGTAGCTTTAAGTGCTAATGAGCTGCTGCTGGCCACGCCCCTCTGAGAGGTTTTGGGAGCACATGTTTAAGTATAAGAGACATGAAGAATGAGTTAACTTTAAAACTGAAATGATGATCATAAAGAAACCCCTGATTAATAATTGATGGATAAAATGAAGTCATGATTCTTCTCCTTTTTTAATCAACGGTTCCGTTTTTAAAGCACGGCTTCTTTTATTACAACGTGACTTCCTCCTGGCATCAAGGGCGACGAGATCCAGCTCATCTGTGGCGTCCGATGAGAGGAATAGAGGAAACATCTGTCTGTGTTCCAGCACAGTTAACATGTGAAGTGTGGAGTAAGTGCTCCTTACTGAAGGAGTCCGAGCTCCTCTGCTCCTTTGTTAGGGGAACAAGAGGTGGACGTCCCCAAAGGGTTTCTAGAGAATGGGTTTAAAGGTTTTTGCACTTCTTCATCTCAGTTTTTGGGGCTCAACATCTGGCCTTCAGTCTGTTGCGGTCGTGGTTTCAGGCCATTGTTACGTTGTTTATCTGACCATCTCCCTCTGGGTTTTTAGCCGTCTCAGTCTCAGTTTCAGTTTCCGTCTCAGTCTCAGTTTCAGTTTCCGTCAGTTCAGTTCCGTCTCAGTCTCAGTTTCTGGTCGTCTAATTCTTAAGTTTTGGCTACTTTTTCCATCTTGGTTTCTAGCCATTCCCCTCTTGGTTTCTGGCCATCGTTATCTTAGCTTTGGCGTAGCCAGCAGAGCCAGCACACCCATCTTTGGCTTGACTGTTGCCCATGGACATTTGGGTTGGTCGTCACGTTGAAACCAGAAGTGACTGTGGATTCCCACGGATTAGTCTTTTGATGGGGAGTTCCAGCTTCTTTTTAGAACAACAAAGACTGTAAACAATACGTATGAATGTGTTTGTTCTCTCTTGGCTCACAGATGGGACCACAACCAATCAGAGGGGAGCACAACGGACCTACGGCAGCCCTTTTCTACAAGGTAAGTGCTTTAATTAGAATGTATTTGGGTCTGTAAAAAGAGTTCTGCTCTTATTACAAAAACATCTGCTTTCCTCTCCACCCGACCTTCTGGAACAGAAAGTGTTTCCACAACATCAATAAATCCCAGCGTCTGTAACCCAGAAGTCTGTCTTCATCTTGTAGAAACAAGCGTTAATAAACCAGTCGTTTGCACAAACAACAGTGGGAGTCTTCTGTCGTCTCCCGCTTCATTATAACTCACGGCCACAGTGGAAGTTTTCCTCTCTGAGCTGCACGTTATGTAAGAGCAGCAAGTGTGCCAACATGTACAAGTAGGACACACAACAATGCTTTCAAATGGAAATCAGAGCCCCCCACACACACACACACACACACACACACACACACACACACACACACACACACACACACACACACACACTAAAACAGAAAGACGCTCTATAAGAAAAGGGAGGAAACTTGCCCAGAAAACAGCACTTTCCCCCGGCCCTGAGTGTGGTTGGGAGCCTGTGACGGACAGGAAGCACAGCTGTCTGGTGTCTCTGTGATTAATGACATCCCTGCGTCCCTCCCTCTCCTCTGCGGATAACAGCTCTTGCCTTTACCTCCCGCCTGTGTTCCACCTGTGCTAAAAGCTCCTGTTGTAAATGTGTTATAGCATCGGTGCGTTCGATCCCGTTAGCCGGGGAAGCAGAGAGAGGAAAGCTTTGAACAAACGTAGATGTTCAAATGACTGAACTGTTTGAAACCCGGAGCAGAATCAATTCCCCCTTTCAGTCCGGGATTGATCAGGAAGATGTTATTTTGGTCGTGTATTTAGCCCTCGGGTCGCTCTCATGGCAACAAGGTGCCAATTGAAGTGTCAACAACAACAACAGAATAAAGATCATCCTGACTGGAAACACTTGCTAACCAACACCCAGTGGTTAATGGTGCATCGTTTGGGTTTGGCACGTCTCCATCTTTGTTTTTCTGCCAGCTCGGGCTTGTTTTTCAGCTCCATCGTGTACTTTTTCCCCCTCTACCACCTTGGGGTTTTTGGTCTTTTTATAAGTCTTGGTTTGGCCCGTTGTGTTAGCTCATCCGGGGACTTCACTCGTTTATTTTCACAGTAAGCTGCATCATATTTGACAGGATATTGACAATGAAAGCAGTCTAAAGGATGTGAGTGTCAGTACCTTGTCGAGACCTTTCCTGCAGATTTCTCGACTATAAACATCGCTGAATTACTGAATTGTTACAAATGTCATGTCAGCTCGAATCCCGGAGAAACCCATCCCGCCTGACAGGAGACCTCACAACCCGAGCCTCATCCATCAGTGCGTCCTCACTAATCCGCTTTCCCCGTGTGAGCATAAAGACCATCCATGCGTTCATCCATACGTTCCCGATCATTTACATCTCCAGACCGAGCGGCACCACCACCACGCTTCTTTTTATCCTCCATCAGCGTGTGATCATGTTTTACACCAGGCATTCAGCAGCAGCAGATCATGGTCTGTATTTCAGTCAGTGCCAGCGTCAGATGAACAGACAGCCTGCAGCGGTGCATGCTTCCTGCAGGCCAAGCCTCTAACTGCACAGCCATCCATCCATGCAATCATTCCTCTGCAGACTCTCTGAGTAAGTGCTGAGTCGCCGGAGCATGGCAAACATGCAGGAAGCTGATCTGGGGGAACATGTTGCCGTGTGTTTGAGAGAGAGGCCGGACTCTCTGCATGCACGCCGTTACTCTGTGTCTTTGCAACGACTCTCAACAACAAGAGGGATGTTTGTGTGCAAAGATCTGCATGCTGAACCAAGAGAGCACGATGCAAAGGAGGCTGGGAGGAAACGTCCATCCATTATTGAGAAACACAAGCATTGAAATGATCCCTGAGAGGATACTCCCCCCTACGCTTTGTTATCCTCTATCAGCTTTAAGCAACGTGATTGGATCAACAATTGGATGTCATAAAATCAGCTTCAGAGGAAATATCCCACAGACTGGGTGTCTGTTGGCTTTTCGTCCAACGCCACCATGAGGTGTGACATTCGTGTTGAAGGGTTTCATATTTAGACAAATTCTGGATACATTTCCATTCAATTTGGCTCAGAAATCCATGATCCCCAGAGGTGGTAAAGAAGCCGGACCTCCTGAATCCCAATGACTCCTTTGCATGTTCCTTTAACGAGTTTGTGACATTTGTGTTATTGGTTACCGACCTTTGATTGATGCATCACGTCCCCCCGAGGAAGTTGAGCTCTATCTTTACCTTCAACGTCACCAAGTCTCTGTTCCAACGTGCAGATATACTCCCATGACAGACGTGTCATTGGGCTTTGTGTGTAAAGTTTGGGATGAAATGGATCTCGGTATTACGACAGATTGGCCAAATTGAAACTATAATCCTCCAAAATATCCTAATGCTTGTTTGCTGGTGAGATCTGCTTCATCCGTTCCTCAAAAAAATCCACTTTTTTACTCCGATAAATCACAAACTCATCAGGCGTCTTTTGATTTACTCCTGAGGGTTAAATAGTCTGCTCTCAGCGCGATGTGGAGATGGAGCGCTGTGGCTCTCTCATCAGGAGGAACCGTCAGCTCGCCGGCGATTAGGGAAAAGTGTCTTTCATGTTTGGAGTTGATGCCCACACATCAGCATTACCCTCCGCCGCGATGAAAGGGCCTCCGGGTTAATGCAGGTTACTCAGCAAGAAGAGCAGCGTGCAGACGGGAGAAAAAGAGAGGGGAAGTGCATAAATACAAACTGCACGAGCAAGCAGGAACAAACACCTGCAGAGAGCGAGCACAAAGCCTCAGTAGAGCCAGATTAACATGTGTTTAAAGCAGGCTCACAGTGTGTCTTATCAGGCAGCACGAGGTCAGGGAAGCACAGAGCATCGCCTCGGATTCCCACCAGAGCTCGCAGCGTGTCCGGAGTCTACGTATCAAAACTGTCAATTTATTGACTCCAAAATACAACAAAATGTGTCGATTTCGGGTTCAAACAGCAAGTGTTGGAGTACTTACGAGGATTTACTGGTGACCTTGAGCTATAAATATATTCCTTTCTAGGATTTACATGAATTTCGTGTTTCAAAACTAGATTGCTGAAGAAATTTGGGGATAATTGAACAAAATAATCCTTTTTCTAATGTTTTTTTTATATATCTTTTGTGCCAGACACTAAACAGAAAGTATTTCAATGATATATTATCAACCTGGTCCATACTGACACTCCAAAGAGCTTGAGGAGGAAAAGCAAAAAGCAGAATAATTTGCAAAGACGGTTCTTTATTACTAAAAAGTGGAGAAAATCTGAAAAATAAAGGCTGTTGGTTCCCTTCGTCGCCCTTGGTTGAAAAGAGAACTAAAGTGATGGGAAGAAGGAAAGGGGAGTGGGGGATGGGAACACACACACACACAGAGTATTCCACAATTTACAACACTTCTCCTGGTTTTATGCGACACCTCAGCTGTGAGTCACTCTTCAGTTTTTTCCTTGGGAAGCCTTTTCGCCCAGATGCTGCTAATTCCACAAATTCTGACACACACACACACACACACACACACACACACACACACACACACACACACACACACACACACACACACACACACACACACATGCACGGAGCATATGCATATATTTAGTTCTACAATACATATGCATTTGCTCTGACAGCCTGGAGACGGGGTCACTGATGGTTCACCTGGCAAAGGGAGGACGGCCGGACGGATGGATGGACGGACGGACGGACGGATGGACGGACGGACGGATGGACGGACGGACGTGAGAGTTAGCATGGACAGAACGATGGAGGGGAAGAATGAATAACGGGCAGCAATGAATCCAAAAGGGCAGTAATAAGGGAGGAGGTGGGAAAGATGACAGGAACAATGACAGATGTGTAGGAGAGTTGACAGGGATGAGGAACGTGGGGAATATTGATGCTGGCAGCAGGATGAGTTACTGGGATTATTATCCTACCCTGAGATGAAGGGATGGAAAACCAGAGGAAGGCGGTGATTTGCAGGCGACAAAATTGGGAAAATGGCCGTTACACGGATAGGGGATGAAATTTTAATGCACCCTCTGGGAAATCAGCTGTACCTGAATCCTGTTTCATGCACTCGTCCTGGATCTGGTGTCAGCGCGGGTTATCCTCTCAGAGAGGCGGAGAATAAAAGATGAACTGCAAAACATATCTCTGGTCAGATGTGTCCTTCAGAGCAAATTAAAGCACTCAATGTTTTAAAGTTTTAAACCACTGTTCCCAGGGTCCTTTGCTCCCTAAGTCTGATTTGATATACGTGTCCACTACTTAAGTATCCTATTTCATCCAGAACCAAGAATCATTTGGAGAATCTATTGGCCAACTAGTGACGGCAATGTAGGCTTTAGATGAATGTTAGGAGGTCGTTAAACGTGGCATCTGTTCCTGAACAATGCTGAATGACTCCCGATACGATGCGCCTACGTCTCTGGGAACGAAGGGCGTAGCTTACTGCTTACTTACGCACAAAACCTAGCCTCCTATGTACTAGCTAAGTATGCAAAGCTAACACATCATTGATCTGGTATGACTCCTTAGGCCTTTATTAGACGACAAACTTTGTGAAAACCCAACCAAGAGCCTCTTGTCCTGCAGTCTGAAGTGTAACGGATATGGTTTGGTTTTTCCAGCGAGCGTCAACCCGACTTTAGTGTCTGACACAGTTTAGACACTCATTCTGGGTAATGGGGGATTTTCTCTTTGGATCGTTGTCTCTCTTGTCCTGCTGGGCAGTGAGAGACTTTTCCCTCTGAAAACACACTTACAATAAACCCTAAAGTGTCAAAATGTTCCCTGTTCAAAGCATTTCTACTCGTGGAAACTTGTTTTCTTCTTCCTTGTCTCGGTGTTCCGGAGGTCAGAGTTGACACCGAGCAGCCGGACCGGACTCCCCGCTGCTCAGACCGTAGTATAGGAGGAAAAGTACTCATTAAAATGATTTAAAGAGGAAGTTTTTCAGCAGTGGGAATAGTCTCCTCACATCCCTCTTTTGAGAAGCCAAAGTTGAAGCTAGATTAAAACACCAGAGCCTTGTTAAGTCGGAAAACTCCATCAGAGAGGAGAGGAAGCTGCTGGGTCCATTCAACACGTGGAGGCTTATTCCCTGATGCAGGAAAACTGCTAAAGGTATACACCCTTAATGGTCCCACAGCGATTTCACCCATCCTGATGTTGGGAGCAGTGGGCTGCCATGTGTACGGCGCCCGGGGAGCAGTGGAGGAAACGGTGCCTTGCTCAGAGACACCACAGGAGCACGGGGACTTGAACCGGTTCCCTATGGACCTCGCCACCAGAGCTCAAAATCATCCAACTTTGCGGTCACACTGACTCGCCGTACTTTAACAGAGAGAGGTCATTCAAAGTTACACCGGCTCTCCAGACTGTCGGCTTGATTGCACTAAAAGGTTTTTCTGAAAGATGGAACGGTTCTCCTATAGAGTGTTCAGAGCGATGACATCATCAGAGTGGAGAAAGGCTGTAAAACTTGATGAAAGAAAAGATCTTAAACCTGCTCTAAATCCCATAATATTCCCTCTTTTCACATCCTTTGAGTAGCAAAACTAGTCAGCGTTACATCGAGGCCTTCATCATATCAAACTGACTGAGAATTCTGGCCAAAATGTTCCTGAAGTGATAAAAACTCTGATGCCTGGCCCCTGTTAAATGATCTGCTGCTGATTAACGGAGTGATTAAATCTAATAATTATTTAGGAAAATACTACTCTCTGTACAGTAGCAGCACACATATATGAAACCCCTGGACGTGCGCCGCTGCAGAGGGAAATGTTTTTATCATTTAATGTCGTTTCCTGCACATCTCCTCCCTGAAGTCCTCCGCGGTTATTATGATTTCTCCACACGTCAACATGACGCACAAATTCCTCTTAGGATGTTACTCACATTCATCCAGGGACAAATGGAAACTCTAAAACATATTACCCAGCTCTGCAGGAACATCATTTCTTTTCCAATGTCATTCAGAATGAGAAAAAACAAGTGTCAACGGCTGATCTGCATTTATATCAGCCGTAAACATGCCCTCCGCCGTCTGTCAGGATGTGTTGTTATTGAAACAGGGAATAGGGGATGGATTTCAGCTTGTGTTGTGATTGGCCCAGAAAGCTGTCTTCTGAAATAACCCACAGTTTGTTTAAAGATTCATAGAAAGTGTCAGAGTGTCATCTTGTCTTTTTGGTCCCTCTTTTAAAAATCATTATTTCAGTTATTCTGTAAGAAGAGAGATATATAGATTCAGTATTCTCCACGACTTCAACTAAATTTAAGTCGTGGAGGTAACAGCTCCAGCAGAGAGCCCCAAACCTCCCTTTCCCCCGGCCACATCAACCAGCTCTGACTGGGGGATTCCAAGGGGCTCCCAGTCCAGCGTGGAGATGTAACCCCACCACCTGGTCCTGGTTCTGCCCCTCGGTCTCCTACCAGTGCCTGGACCACCTCAGCTGGCTCCTCTCAACGTGAAGTCCCTCCCCAGGACTGAATTCACCTTGTCCCTGCCAGCCAGCCTCCGGAGGAAACACATTTCAGCCGCTTGTAATCGCGAAGAGTTACGCAATATGGATATGATGGATAAAAGAAAACAATGAAGGGTTATACAATGCAACACAGACACAAACACACAGATATTAAGTGTGTTTTTAAAGGGATTTAAAGATTAAACAGATTGCGCGATGACTCAAATACAATATTTATCCTAAATGAAATATGAACCCTTGTGAGGACAGGTGGTCCCCGTAAAGCACATCGACCTGTAGCAACATTTCTGACACTGGATGTAAGACCTGATGTTCGTAGTAAAACGCAGAGAGACACTGTTGGAGTTGGACTGACAGAAGTGCTGGGGAGCGGGCTGCTCTCAGTGAAGGGCTTTACTGTCACTGAACACGACACACACCACAAACACACCGCGGGGAGCTTTGTGGCGCGGAGAAGCTAATCCCCGACGTTTTTGAAGGCAGAGAGGCAGAGAGGCCTCGCTAACATGCATCTTTTATAAGTTTGGCACAGATATAAGCGGCGTAGCTCTTATTCAGTCACGTGTAGGTGGATGCACTGGTGCTGTTGAAGCCTACACACACTCAGTAATATCTACTAATTCCCTGTTGTTCGGGGGGAATAGATGAGGGAGGACGTGTGTGTTTGTCTGGGAATCTGTGGAGGGCTTATACTTATATCAGATTAAAAACTAACATTTAAAGGTAAATAACAGCAGCGGTGATGACTCGCATGGTAGTCAGTCTACACGGATTACTGTGCAGGGATTTCATTATTTATAATCCTGCTTTTTAAGGGGAGTTCACTTAGTAGTTGTGAAGCTGCTTCATTATTACATAAAATAAATGCTTTTCTTACAAAATAGTCATTATCCTTGTGTGAAAGGTCACCAAGAACAGGAGCACTAATGGATCTTTGAAATCCCTTTTTCCGTTACAGGTGTTGGTGCTTCTGTACCCGCATTAAAGAGATGGATAAGGACCAAGAAGAGGTAAGAGGCAAATTCTCCAGCAGGTTGTTATGACTCCTTATTGCTTTTAATCCCGACTGTGAGACTCTGGGTATCCTTCATTGGTACAGCAGAGCAGTCCTTCTTTCAAAATCATTTCCCAGGAGAAGATACTGCTCTGTGCTTGTGTTCGGCGTTATGGAAATGAAACCGGCCTTTATTTAAAATCTGCTGCTGACGGGCATAATGTTTCCTCCTCTCTTTGCAGAAAGGAAATCACGCCGCGGACGCTCTGGGATGAAGGCCACACCCGTTTCGCCAGCCTGAGAGTGAGTGCTTTTAAAAACACGATGATATACTTCAGGTCAACACCTTTCATTGATACGGCACAGAGACTCGCCAAGAGAAGTGTCTCAGCAGAAAGTGTGAGAAAAAGTCCAACTCTTTAGAACATTTCTAAATTCCAAGAGCAGGAATGAAACTGAGGATTCTGAATCATTCTTTAAGTCAACATTTAGACAAAAGGTAAAACATTTCAAAATGAAAAGTAAGAATTTTGAAGAATTAGTCGGAAATTCCCCAAAAATAATCTGAAGTTTGAAAAGAAAAATCACAAGAAAAAAAAATGGCCGACAAAAGTGTGAATTTTTAAAAGTGAGAATTCTGAAAACAGTCAGGATTCCGAGAAAGTTCAGAAATCAGTGTGAGGGTTTCAAGTTGTGTGTTTTATTCTTCCAACTGTCCCAAACCCAAACTCATTCCCTCTGACTTTTGACAACAAGTACCTTTAGCGTTAAGTAAAGTGGGTCAGAGTCTCAGGAGAAGGAGTTAAAGAACCAGAAGTTAAAGAAGTGCTGTTTCTGCACTCGTCAGGAGGCTCTCACTTACAAAACACATCTGCCTGCAGGCGTGAAGTTTTATAGTGTCGCTCTCGAGAAGAGAAGTACTTTCTGAAGAATCTTCTGTGGTGTTGAAGATGTTTCTGTGTTTAATCCCAGACTGTGTGACTGGCAGCCTCATTACAGCGAGGCTTCAAGCGCTGACTAGGAAAAAGAAGCGACAAATATAGACGGCGGACACATCTCAACGCTTTCTCTGTGTGTTTCTGTAAAAATGTGTGTGTGGAGACAAACACAGGGAGTGTGTGAGAGTGGTTGCAAGGCAGCGTTCTGTGACAAGCGTGGGAAATGAAAGTCCCCCCTGAGTGACACATAAAAGCCTCCAAAAAATGCTGGGTTTGATGGGAAGTGAGACTGTAGATGACTTCTATTATATAACAGGGTGTGTGTCCTACATTGTAAAACTGCATTTGAAGTAGTATCAGCTGAATGTGGTTGAAGGGCTCATTCTGCACAACAATGGACTCCAAATGTGAAATATTATTGTTTATTTGATATCGGTAATATTGTTCAGATGTAGCATCAAGTAGCATTTTGCTGTTGGAGGCAAACGGGACTTCCTTTTCTGTAAAAGACGTTTTTATTCTTTGTTCCCAAATCAGTCGCTTTAATCTCAACGCGTCGTTTTCGACCTGCAGGTGTTGCTCTTAACTTCTCTAGTTGCCGAGCTAATGGCTAGCTTGAAACATGCTAATGGTAGCTGCAGGTCACATTAGCTTGACCCCTGCTTTCACCGGGGGGTTTGACCCCTGCAAACCTTCTGTTTCCAGCATCGTTCAGGATTTAATGTCTATATGAAGAGGTTCTGAACAATGATAGCCAATCAGATGTCTCCTCCTTTTTTAAGCCAATCACATGAGCGCGCCCCCACGAGGGTGTGATTTCTTGCGTAGCGCTTCATATACGCATTTTGCGCTGTCCGGAGCTGACAGGTCAACTTCAACATGGCCTCTAGCACAAGTCTGAGTGATAAGTGCCTCTGCGTGAATGACTCAGTATGCTTCAGGTATGAGTTCTTGACACGTTAGTGATGTGTTTCTGTCCGCATGGAAGTAATATGGGGGGTATGTAATGCTAGCGTTTCCTGGCAAGTTAGCTATACAATGCTAATAGACTCTAGGATTATTACCAACATTTAGGTTCCGGTTTTAGAGGCGATTTTTGCACATTTTTGTCATGTAAATATAAAGTTGTCACCTTTTTCTTGCCTTTCATACTGAGATTACATATAAACTGAATCAAAAAGGGTTTAACCTTCACATGTATATAAATACACACATTAGTTATATATGGCATGCAGTGAGAGGCTCCTGTGTCTGTGTGTGTGTGTGTGTGTGTGTGTGTGTGTGTGTGTGTGTGTGGGGCACAGCACCATGATTAATTGAACACACACTCTGCTCTTTAATGGGCGTTTTAATGAGGTCAATTTGTTGAACAGAGCAGTGTGTGAGACGCGCTGCCATGTATGGAGCTATTTGAAGCGACCGACAGGTGATGAGGGTAAAACATTTAACGATTTGAAATCATCACGAAGCTTCTGCACTTTAACACTGACATATTATATCAGTGGTGTCATTTCTTTTTCGGGAAAATGCTTTCCGGCAGCCAAACGGTTTTTGACTAAAATACATTTTTTAAAGCTCAAATATTTGGAGAAAAATGTGTTTTCTTAAAGTGACTTTTAGGAAAACATGAGTTGTATTATTCAATTAAAAATATCTTTAAAAGTTTTAATATTCAGTGGAAAAATAGTCCAGAAGGTTTCTGCCTGATGTCTTATTTAAGCACTGTTCATTCAGCTGGATTCATAAAACATCAGCATGTATTACTCGATCCATGTGTGTGATTACACTTTGATTACCGCAGTGGCAGGACCCTGATATTAAAGATGATTTAGTATTTCATATCGACCACATTATCTCTCAGAGAAATTGATTTCCATCTTATTATCTCACACCCTGAGGCATGATGGGAATCGGAGTCCATGACATGCATATCCTGTAACTCCTCTGAGATTCCTTCTTCACACACTCCTTCACACTTTCACATCTGTACTGACACACACACACACACACACACACTATGCATCAGCGAACAGATGACATGCAACATCCTCGTCAAAACACGCAACACATTCATGCATACACTTCTGCAAACACATTTTCACACACACACACACACACACACACACACACACACACACACACACACACACACACACACACACACACACACACACACACACACACACTTCCTCTCTCACACTCACACACACACACACACACACACACACACACACACACACACACACAAACACACACACTTCCTCTCTCACACTCACTCACTCACATACACACACACACACACACACACACACACACACACACACACTTCCTCTCTCACACTCGCTCACTCACACACACACACACACACACACACACTTCCTCTCTCACACTCGCTCACTCACATACACACTCACACACACACACACACACACTCTCTCTCTCACACATGGCTGCGCAGTGTACACTGTGAGGCAGCGGCTGGTGGTCGGCAGATTTTGTCAGATTTCTGAACAAGTGTCGCTTTGAATTACATCACCAGGGTCTGCAGGCTTTTATTTTGAAGGGCTGGCTTTAAACCCACTCAATAATATACATGCGTGTCATTTTACACCATATATTGGATTATGCATGTTTGTCATTGGTTCGATGGTACGTTGTATATTTGTCATTTATTCGGTTCTGTTCTGGATTTCTTTTACGGATCATTTTGTTTATTTCCTGTTTTATGTTTTAATATTTAATCTGAGAGTAGAGAAATGAGATCTGATTTACCGTGCATGTCAATCAGAAATGAACAGAAAATATCATTTTGTAGATTGAAGGCATTTTGCCCAAATAAAATTGACATTCGAAAACTGAAATAAACCACATTGTGTTTCTCTGATTCCTCGACTTCATTCACAGATTACAAAATAAAAGCCCGTCATTAATGCTCCAGTTCCTCAGCAGCTGTCTCTCACAGTTCAGCCTCACTGACTAAACGTTCCAGTGCAGGAGAACCACCTGCAGCCGAGCGTGAAGGAAACACAATCACAAAGAAAATGTAATATAATAATAATAATAATGAATAAAGATATAAATACATACATAAATAAAAGAACATTAGTGAAAAAGCCTGAATAAAAAGTATTTCATTAAATAAATAAAAATCCAAGAGGCAAAAAAAATGTCTTCTGTTTTTTGATAAAATAAATACAATAATAAGTAAGTTGGAAGATGACACAAGGAGGCCATATTAACTTTATTTCCTTCAGTAAAATGTAATAAATAATATTAATGGAACAGCTTGAGTAGAACAAATAAAATACAATTAGAAAAATAAAATATTCAAATTTGAAAAAAAGCCAAAGCATTCAAAATGTTCAATAGGAAATTGCTTTGACAAAAATAGAATTAAATGAAAAAAACATAAAATAATAATTTAATAAATAAAAAAAAAAACAATCTAATAAAATAATAATTAGATAAATCTTTTGAAATATCCAAAACAAAAAGAAGAAATGTTGAGAATAAAACAACACTGCCTAAACCAGTTTTTTTCTCAGTGTCTTTCATCCCTATACGCCTTCAACCAACACACCCATTCCTCCTCTCCCACTCCTCCCTCGCCTCCCCTCTCCACCCCCATTGATACACAACCTCTCCTCCCCTCGTCCTGTTGGTTTTACGCGCGGTGCGTAAAGCTCCAGTCTCGAGTCCGAGTCCAGAGAGCGCAGACAGCCGGAGAGGAAGCACGTCGGTCCCGCTGTAGATCCAGGTTTTCCCCCTCTTATTTCCCGGTGTTCATGCGTCTTTTAACCCGGAACACAGAGCCGAATTCCCCGCCTTGTTCTGCGGATCTAGACTGACCCACATGTGGATGTCAGGAACCCTCTGAAGCGGAATTGTGGGAAATTTCTCCTGAAAACCGAGAAAACGTGAAGGAGGACTGGTGGGGTTGTTTTTTTAAATTTTCTGCGGGGATCCAGAGGATGGGGATTTAAGCACGCGAACTGCAGACACTGCGCACGCACGTCAGATACCGAGGTCAGTGTGTCACGCACGCGCCCACTCACTGTATAAGATGCATGTTATTGGCGGGGACACGCGCGGAGACGTGCGACGGTAAACAGACACACGTGCACTGCGAGGGAGTCATCACAGACTCGCGCGTGCACATGTGGAAGAAACGCTAGAAATGGGTTTTTTAGTGATTTCTGAAAAAGTTATTCAGGAAATTAGTTTTTCTTCCTTCATAATATTGCAGATAACTTTAGTGAATGCATACTAGTTCCTTTTAATATTACACATGTTTAGGATTAATGCTTAACCAGAAAAACAGAATACATTTAGGAAACATTTTGAATGAAGGCATGATATTATTAGAATGATTTTTATTTGATAGGATTTTTAGAATGAATGCATATTCATATTTATAGGGATATTTTTAATATAAATAATACTAACACTTATTTTATATCTTACTTTCAAGTTTACTTAGCAATAAGAACATATTTTAAGCAGATTATTTCAGTGGCAAATCAATTATAATTATTGTATTAAGTTTAAGATGGATCAGTAATTATATATATTTTTTTACTTTCATGCTTGAGAAAATGTTGTTTGAAGCTAAAATATTAAAGATCTATTCCTCAAAATGTAGGAATACTGAAGTATATATGAATGAATCCCAATGGGGGATTACAGCAAAGCAAACACAGATCCCCAAAAAACACCTCAAACCTTAACTTGAATCTTAAGTAGATAAATAAATTATAATTTTAGATATTGATTCCATGATCTTGCATGGTAGGTTCCCTTACATGGCTCATCACTTATATAAATTACATACTATTTTATGAAGAGATGTCCTTGAAAATTGCTGCGCTGAAAAAAAACCACTTTGAAGATGCGCACTTTCTACAGGCTGTGTTAAATGAGCGAGAGACAACACACACACACACACACACACACACACACACACACACACACACACACACACACACACACACACACACACACACACACACACACAAACACAAACACTAAAGAAAGCTGCCCTCTTATCCTCTACATGATAAGGAGAGCGGAGAGGACACTGTTCAAATATTAAATGTTTTCTGCACTCACAAAAAGTGTGTGTGTGTGTGTGTGTGTGTGTGTGTGTGTGTGTGTGTGTGTGTGTGTGTGTGTGTGTGTGTGTGTGTGTGTGTGTGTGTGTGTGTGTGTGTGTGTGTGTGTGTGTGTGTGTGTGTGTGCAGTGCCGGCGCTAAGGGGGGGCATTCGAGGGCCGTGCCCCCCCTAGCGGTCATTGATGCCCCTCCTACCAGCTGTGAAGCATATTCTCGATCTGTCACAATCGACTATAATTGACGCTGAGTTCGAAGTTGCTAAAGAGTTTTTAATGTCACAAAAGCAAGCAAGCCCCCCCCCCCCCCCCCCCCCCCCCCCCCCCCCCGCCAATGACCCAATGCCCCTCCAGTAGATCTGCTCTGGCGCCGACTCTGTGTGTGTGTGTGTGTGTGTGTGTGTGTGTGTGTGTGTGTGTGTGTGTGTGTGTGTGTGTGTGTGTGTGTGTGTGTGCAGAACGTCCCGCTCTGTTTGCCTGTAATAAAGATTAAAGAGCGGACAGGATATAAAAAATGAATCTGATTTCATTCTCTCTCATCTCATAATAAAACATGTCCTGAGCGATGAGTCGGCAGCTGGTGACCCACTTCTCATATTATTTTACCAAAATGTTTTAATATCTTCAGCCGTGTGGAAATTGAATCCATGACTCAGCGGATTAGAGGAAGTCGCCGCGTCATGCTTTGTGTGTCCTGCTGATTCAGATTCCGTGTTTTGGGGGCAGATGTTTTAGAAATGCCAGAAAACCCATGATGTAAAAACGCTGAGCAAAGAAGCCTTTGTTCTGCGCTACTGTACACGATGTTCCTGCGACGTACAGGAAGCTGTGTGCGTCCCTTCTTCGCGTGTTCCCGTTTCTCCTCATGGAAATGTTTTGGTCGCCTGTGGGCCACCGTAGATGTGGTGGATTTACAGGTCGTGCAACACCTTTGTTATTGTACACTTTAGGCCCTAATTTCCTGCTGAACCCTCACTCCCTTTTCCATGTTTTGCTTAGTGTGTGGCTAATTGTTCACCGCTAACGGGTTTACGAGCTAACGGGCTGAAACACAGCAGGGTGTTTCTTTTTTGCCGACTTTTGCCTTTTCATTTAGCTAACTTACATTCTTTAATCAGTGTGTGTGTGTGCAGGTTTTTTCTCTCATCTAAAAGTGACAAATATATCGTTTACATGCATACATAATATCAGTAGAGCCTGCAACCGTCCTGCTGTGCTGAGCGAGCTGTTAAATGCCCCCCTGCTGTGTGTGTGTGTGTGATGGATTACACACACACATACACACACACACACACACACACACACACACATTTGCATCGATGAACAAACACACAGGATGTGTTAAAATATCCACTTTTCTCTCGTTCTGTTTTATTCCACTTTCTCTCTAATTAGTCATGTGATTTGAGGAGAGGAAGTGAGGAAAGGAAGTGAGGAAAGGAGACAGAAGTGACTGATCAGGGCAAATTGGTTTGCTGCATTTCAAAGTCAAGATAAACAAGAGGAAGAAGGAAAGGAGAGTAGCAGGAAAGGACCGGAGGTAGGAAAGGAAGGGATGTGGGGAAGGGAAGAAGGAAAGGAGGAAGTAGGGAAGGAGGAAAGGAGATTACAGGAAGCAAGATGAGGAGGAAGGAAATGAGGAAGTAGGGAAGGAGGAAAGGATAAAACGTGAAGGAAAGGAAAGTAGGAGGTAGGAAGCATTTCCACATGTTTGGACGACAGGTTGGGATTTTGAGGACATTCTGGGACATCATTAGAAATGGACGATACCGACTTGGAAAGGGAGCGTTTGTGTATTTTGTGACAGTGTTGACGTCAGTGAGGAGTGAGGGCCCCGTTTTGAATGTGAAGTCTTCTGTAGTAAGATGGAGTCTTCCCCAGAAAGCAACACGTAAAGACTTCTAGAACCCCTGCTGTGAGGCGCCCTCGTCCACATGTTGCGTAATGTCTCCCTCGCAGTGTTGCATGCACCGCTGGACGGTCAGTTATTTTTAAACTCGTTACAGGACGTACAGTTTGGTTCCTGCGTGAGGCGGTCAGCGCTCTAACGAGGTGCTAACGAGGCTCGAGATTTAATTGGGAGTCCTTTAAAATTCAGATTCAAACTCCCTTTGCTTCCACTTAAAACACATAACTGCTGTATCTGGGCTTTAAATAATCACATCTAACAAACATGTATGTACATTTCAACTCTGAGAGCTAGGAAGCTTAATTTACAATAACATCTAAAACTGAAAGTGTTTTTGTGAACACATAGTCCAATTAAGAAATGTTTCTACTTGCGTGTTCACATTTCATGCTTCTTAAATCCTCCAGAACATCCTCTACATTCAGTGACATTCCTCTGCAGGATCTGACTGTTAATGCAAAAACCAGAGCCCAGTCTGCTCTGATTGGTCGGCTGACCGGCTTAGAGATGTCCCGCCCCCTTAGCCTATCACGTTGGTGTAGCCAATAGGAGCGTGAGTGTTCCACAGTGATGTCACTATGTTCCAGAAGAACAAAGGAAACACTATTTTTTATATATATATATTTAACCAAAACCAAAGTACACGGAAGTATTTGTAAAAGTGTGTACAATTACACACACACACACACACACACACACACACACACACACACACACACACACACACACACACACACACACACACACACACACACACACACACACACACACACACACACACTCACACACACACACACACACACGCTCTCTATTAGCCATATGGCCACTGGCTTTGCTCCAATGTTTAAAAGGCTTCAATATATTGACTTATTACGGTGCAGAACACACACTCACACACACACACACACACACACACACACACACACACACACACACACACACACACACACACACACACACACACACACACACCTAAAATTACTGTGTTTATATCTATTAAACAAACACACCTGATATATTTTCTGGCTGAGGTCCTAGGCTCAACGAGTTTACAAGACTGTGTGTGTGTGTGTGTGTGTGTGTGTGTGTGTGTGTGTGTGTGTGTGTGTGTGTGTGTGTGTGTGTGTGTGTGTGTGTGTGGAAATTGAGAGAGTCGTCTGAGGGAGGAACAACAGGAACCCTACATTTAGATTCCAGACGTGACAAATACACACACATGTTTTTATTTGGGGGGATTCTACAGAGAGTCCCGGCCTGGGTCTAAACGCTGAGCTGTCGGACATGCTTTAGTGTTTCCTCTCCATTTAGCCTCACATCTCAGCGCTCTGATTTATTCATCACTCCATTTTCTCACTTCCCTGTCACTTCCTGCACCTCGGTTCCTCCAGAGCTCCGACCGCCTCACGCTCTCTGCACAAAACACTAACTTCCATTCACATGCAGGTCTGAGGTCCATCCCAACCAGGAAGTCTTACATCGCTGTTAGCCAATGGTGTAACGTACCACAAGTACTTCACTCATGTACTACTTGGACATACTGTGTACTGTGTATTTCCATCTTTTGCTTCTTTAGACTCCATTTTTAGAGTAGGGATTTTTTAAAAATACACATTTTGGGGAAAAGAATGATATTTATGGGATGTTTGGACATTTTTGGAGGAAGTGGAGAAATAAGCGGGATTTTTAAAAACATTTTGAGACTTTAATTACGACTATTTTTAGGAATATCTGGATAATTTAATTATATTTACTTGACTATTGTAATTAATAACTGGACTTGAGTACTTCTATTATGTGCTGTACTCCCACTCCACCCTTTCAGAGGAACATTTTCACTCCTTTTTTCTAAAGTCACTCGTTATGCTGATGATGTGATGATTTACTTCCCTAATAATAAACTCAGTACTTTAACTGTTTAAATATTGACCAACCAAAACTTTAAAATGCTCTTGCTTGTATTTTTGAGTGATCAAAAGCACAGGTTACCATACTATTTTATAATATCTGATACTGTGAAAGATCTTTAACAAGTTCATTCTGATGATAACACTTTGTACTTTTACTCACAGCTGAGTATTTGTAACCCGCAGTAATTATGTCCCTGAAGTCCTTCGTGTATCGTCTGTATTCAGGGCCTCTTTTTTCACTTGTTCTCCTTATTGACAGTTATATTTAGTCATCATCTTCTTTCCTACTCTTTCTCCGTGTTGTACGTTGTCATAAAACAGGGGCTTCTTGTTTACGTCTTTGTCTTTTCAGTTTATTGAGAAAGGTCATTTCAGGCTCTGTGTTTTCAGACGTATCGCAGCGACATTTGAACCATTAACAAAGTAAAGTACTGAGGAAAGGTTCTGAGTGCTTCTTCCACCGCTCATCATAAATCCAGCCCATTATTTATTGATCCCCAGCACATGTTTCAGACATTACCCGTTTGACTGAGCTTGAAAACTTCCCAGCTGTCGATTCCTAAAAAAACCTCTTTATTCTTCAAACAGACGAGCGTTTGATATCCAGCTGTTTGAACCTATTACCTGCACCTGGAATCCCTCTCTCAGTCTCTGAGCGTCTCTTTCTCTTGTGGAAATGATTGTGAGAGTCTGAGAGACGGCAGCAGCTCGTTGGTCCATCTGTAATCCTCCGTCTGATTCTAATCCTCCCAAGACCAGGTTTATTATCTGGCTCTACTCAGGAAGTGATTGCACACAGATTCACACACTCTGGGGGAAATGTTGTCGGTATTTGGGAAGTGTGATATTTTGTGAAGAGTTTTTTTAAAACTGGGACATTTTTGGGAAATTGGGATATTTTGGGTAGGTACAGTCTTTCTTTAGAACTGGGACGTTTTAGGAACTGGAGATACTTTTGGAAAATGGGGATTTATTAGAAAATTGGGACGATTTTGAAAAGTAGGGATGTTTTTGGACAATTGGGAAATCCTTGTAATGTTTGGACCTTTTTAGAAAGTTGGGAAACGTTGCCTCAATAGACAAAAAATAAATTCAACTGGGACGTTTTTAGAAACTAGGGATATTTTGGGAAAATTGGGATTTATTAGAAAGTTGTGATATTTGGGGAAAAGTCTGGATGTTTCCGCTAAGTGGGGACATGTCTGTTAGGTACGGATACTGTTGTTGAATTTTTGGCAAGTTTTTGAAAAGTAGGGAAACTTTTCAAGATATTTTTGTGAAGGAAGGACATCTTTTTAAAATTGGACCTTTTTGGGAACCTGGATATTCTTGGAAAATTGTGATATTTTGGGAGAAGTAGGGAAATTCTGTGGAAGTGGGACCTTTTTTTTTGTGGCTAGTGATGTTCTTGTTAAGTAGGGATGTTTTTGGACAATTGGGACGTTCTTGTACTGTTTGGACACTTTTGGAAAGTTGGGTTAGTCCTTTATCTGAAGAGTTCAAACATTGGTGCAAATCCACCCCCAGGTTGTAGATGCCTCTCCATCAGCCTGCTTTATTATCTGCAGTTCCTTTCTGTATTTTTGAGTCTCCGTGGTGCTCTGTCTCCTTTGTGTCGCTGTGGTTTCTGAACAATGAGCCCTCACTTTATGAAGGCCTTCATATAAACTCACGTTGCATGATAGCAGAATCTTCTCTCACCCACCTCTCAGCGTGGATACATAATAAATGGCCATGGATGAAATATGCATCCACTTCCAACAATCTGGTTTCTACATAATTAAGACTTTCAGATTTATTATCCATGACTTGATAAACAGCTTATTTCCTTCCGATTTATTATTCTCCTAGCTCTGTTTCCGTGATGTGCAGAGTGGATTTGTTGGGTTAAATATGCATTGCCCAATTTCCGCACTGTAAAACTGGGAAATAAGTGAGAAGTACCCCCTGTTAGGCGCCTCATATTCCAACTAGCAAGTCTTCCCAAAGATCATTTATCATGAATCTTGATTGTTCTGCTCTACCTCCCACTGTTTTACTAGCGCCACATCGAGGTTCAAAGGTTTTATTTGTCTTAAGCACAGCAGATACAGCGTGTATGTTGGCAATGGAAAGCTTATATCCCAGGCTCCTCCAACAACTCAGCATGCACAGTGCAGATAAGATAAAGACAATAATGCAAAACTATGACAAGACGTCGAGGTTGAAATGTGTGTTTCTTAGAGAAATCTCTCAGAAATCGTTGAAGTAAGAGTCATTTGTTGGCAAGGCAGCTGATGGACTTGTTACATGAGCAGAAAAAGTTATGAAATTGCTGAAAAATCTCGGTTTTCCGGCCAAGAAAAGTGCGGCAAATGTTTTGAAAACTGGGAATATTTTTTAACAATTGAGACATTTTGTAAATGAGGTCATCTTGGGGGATAAAGTAAAGTAGGGATACTAAAGTGAGGACATTTTCCAGAATACTGGCTCTTCTTTAGAAGCTATTTGAGTGTGAGCGCGTAACTAATATCGCTACGGTTGCCTTTGAGGGGAATCGTCAGGTAGTGTTTATTTACTCCTTTGTTTTAGTCAGATGTAAAGATAGGAGAGTTATTAGTTAAGTGGTGCATCATCTGCAAACAATGTGATCTAATAGTATTCATTTACAGTGTAACCTGATAATGTAGGGGCTCTACCTTTAAATCTTGTGGTCTCCGATCTAAATGAATACTCTATTATCTGTAAACTATCCCTTTCGTGATCTTTGGCACCGAAGGCGTTTCACTGCGGTGATTCCCTTCCTCTGGATCCATTAATACTTGTGATTCAAACGTTATTTCACAGTTCTTTAAACACTCTCTCTGCGTTAAACAGCTATCAGCCAACCAAGGGTGACACACAGGACGCATTAGGATCCAGTAAAAAATGGTTATTTATTCATTGTCGGGAAAATGTCACGGATAATGACTTTAATTTCCCCGCAGCTGTTGAGATTTTCCCTCGCTGAACGCCAGCTGCATCCTGACATTTAGACAACGTTGGCATTTGAAATCACCGATACTGAGACGATGATTGGAAATGTTCAAATCTATTAATCCGGCGCCACTCCTCGGGGTGTGATGCAGCACAAAAAGCTTCTCATTGCAAATCAGAAATGAGTAGCAAACAGTTAGTAGTGTTGAAGCTGTAAAGGGTTCATTGATGCTGACAGTCAATGGTTAAAGGTTGAATGTACTTGGTGGCCCACTTCCTACTTACTCTGTCCCCCTGGTGCTATTTCCTCTGTTTGAGAGCTCTCTTTTTGGATGCTTTTGAGCAGAAAAGTTGTGAAGAATCCTCCAACATCTTCCACCGCCGAAACACGAAGCGAAATGAACCGCTCTGATTGGCTGCTTTACTTAACATCAAACAAAAGTCAAGAGAGACGTCTCTTTTCCCTCCTCATCCTCATCCTCGTCTTATCTGTCTAACACTAAATTAAACGACTGACTACGATAAGTTATTCCTTCCTCGGAGTCAGCAGTGTTTTACCTCCGTCTTCTAGTTCAAGCTCAGCTCTACTGACCAATCAAAGGAGGTCAGAGTGGTTTGGAAATGTGTTCAATTGTGCATCGTGACGTCTTAACTCCGGGTTTCACTGCTTCCCTTCCTGAACGAGTTATTTATTTTCTGAGCAGGAGCAGATTGTGCCAAATAGTTTACCGGGTAGTCTTTGTGGTGCGTTCAAGTACGACTTTCTGGCCTGTGCTAGCTGTGTGTGTTAACGTGTATCGTATCTTTACAAATGCATGTGCGTCTATAAAAAAAACCAAAACTGAATTTCCTTCGGGGGATCACTGGTTCTTAACTGGTTGCATGTTGATGCTCCGTGGACCCACAAACCCCATTATGAATACCAGAAATGAAGAAGTCCACGTGCTGTATGGAAGATCTCCTCTGAGATGTGGATACCTCTTTTATTGTCCCCACACTCAGATGTTTCTGAACATTCATAAACACTGAAAGTGCTCAGCAAAGATGTCAGAAAAAAGCCAGGAGTTTCGTTTCTGTAATCTTCCGTTGACTGCTTTATTTGACCTTATGTAATCACAGACAATGAGGTTAATGTTTGTGTTAAAATCAAAGGGTCTGAGATCAGTTTCTCACATAGCTCTCCATTTCATCTGTTCCTGGAGAAATGTGATTCAGAGACTCTTGCCGTGCTGCCTTCAGGGTCCCCTGGTCTCCTCTCTGATTAAATTTACAACACCTCAGGCTTCCTGCACTTTATTCCTCATGCACGTCACGCAATATCCTCCGTGTTACTCGGAGTCGATGCCGTGTAAAGCAGGATGTTTCGTGTCACTTTGAGACAGATTTACCGTGCTGCCATTTCCACGTCAAGGTCAGGATGTGATTATTTTCTCTGTTCAGATTTATACGATTTACCTTCAACTCGAAGCTGTGCTTTTTTCATCCGAGGCGTTTCTGATACGACACGTACTTCAGTTGAGTCAGAATGAGGATATGTTCTGTCAATGATTTAGATAGAGCGGACGTTTGCAGGATAACATTTAGAACCTTTTTGAAAAGTGCTGACACTTTTTTCAAATTGGGATTTCTTTTTAAAGCGGGGACATTATTTGAAAATGTTGACTTTTTAGGAATTATGGACACTTGAAATTTGGAGACATTTTTGGAAAGCTAGTTTGTATATTTCTGGGAAAAACGGGACTTTTGGTCAGAATTTAGTTTGAAAAATATCGACTTTTGAGGAGAATTTTGGGACGTTTTGACTTCTTTGAAAATTAACCACGTTTATGCGAAGGTGGGACGTTTGCCGGAAACAATATGGCCGTTTTTTGAAAAGTGGGGACATAATAGAAGATAGAAACATTTTGGGGGAAAAATGTTGACCTTTTGACTTTTGGGACGTCTGTCGGAAAATGTGGGCTTTTTTAAACATTTGAATTCTTGAAACTAAATCT
The DNA here is from genome assembly GCF_036324505.1 of Eleginops maclovinus. Taxonomy (NCBI): domain Eukaryota; kingdom Metazoa; phylum Chordata; class Actinopteri; order Perciformes; family Eleginopidae; genus Eleginops; species Eleginops maclovinus. The sequence continues at coordinate 1,108,007 of NC_086362.1, forward strand.
GTAGACACCCTGTTCGATTGACACCAAATCTAAATGGAAGATCTTCAAACGCTCTGCTAATGCAGGAACATCTCGTTATAAATTCAGGAGAGATTTTGCCTTTTGCTCCATTCAAATCAAACATCCATGTAGAGCACACACCAGCTTACAGCCAATTAGGATCCTTTATGCTCATTAACTCGATTAATGATGATTTATGTGAGTGTTTAACCGTGGTTTCGGCTCCATCCTTCTCATGAGTAAAGGCAGTACGTGTGGACACAGCTTGAGCCTGTAAGACACTTCATTAATCAATCTCTAAATCAATGAGTTAGAAAGTAATTAGGCCGGTGGGTTAATCAGTGGACATGCATCGGCATACCATAATGTCATTTCAAATGTAAGGAACGGAGGTCCCACACACAATAAGTGTTGTATTCATGACGTTTTGCACAAACCCACAATTTCTAAGGTCTAAGCTAGCCTCGGTAGCAGCCTGAAGCTACGAGGAACTTCTGACGCAGTGCAGGTGTTCTGTTTTATGTTACAGCGATGATTTAAAGATGATTCCTCCTCAGTTTCCTGCAGCATTGTGGAAAAGAGGAGCTGATATTACAAATGAAACCCAGCAATTTAAAACTCTTCTGCAGAGAGTGAAAGAGGAGGTGCTCTAACACTGCAGGATGATCCCGGTGGAAGGCCCTTTCTGGACTTTTATCACCTTCATGCTTTCTTTAGTTCTGGAAACATTAAAGAGCAGGGTTTCTGCAGAGCGGCCTCTGAAGGAGAGAGAGAGAGAGTGTGAGAGAGAGAGAGAATAACAGCCGTAAAATAACCTGGCCTCGTGCAGACGCCTCCGAGGAACACCGAGATTAAATGAAAGAGTTTAAGTCGCTCGCTCTGCAGAGGACGCCTTTGTGTTCCGTAATGACTGCTCGGTTCAAACACACAAACAAAGAGGCGCCGTCCGCAGAGGAGCCGTGCTGAATGGGGATGAAGACGCAATGAAATCCAAGTCTTCCTTAAAGAGGCCCTACTCTTCTCCTGTAGGGTGTTCTATAGATGCATGTAAACGGTCTGCAGAGGCTAAAATCCAAAGTTGCTCTTGTCTAACGCTGAATCAAAGCTCTGTTCCTGCAGGTCACTTCAGGACCTCGATGCATTTCATGTGGATGCTTCCGTTTAGAAAGAAGTGACTTTGCAAAAACGGTGTCCCGTGCCGCTGTGTTTCACTGATCCTGTCCACGGCGACTCAGAGCTGAACGCCCCGAGGCAACACTCAGCTGCCTGAAGTGTGTGTGTGTTTATTCCCACATGTGTGTGACCTGCAGTTTGTTCGTGAGTGCATACATTCCCTATAAGTGTGTGTGTGTGTGTGTGTGTGTGTGTGTGTGTGTGTGTGTGTGTGTGTGTGTGTGTGTGTGTGTTTCCCCTGAGGCTGTTAGACTGGTGACTACAGAGCTGTGAAACGGAGAGGTCACAGCTGTGTGTGTGTGTGTGTGTGTGTGTGTGTGTGTGTGTGTGTGTGTGTGTGTGTGTGTGTGAGTGTGAGAACAGCTGGTGTGAAATCTTCCCACCTGTGCACAGCAGTTTGAAGTCTCTGCGCAGCGACTTGAATCTGGATCTTTCAACAGTTGTTTATAAAAACACAAACGCTGCGTACATATTTATTATCCCTAAAAGATGCTCATGTAATTACTGCAGCTTTAAAAGAGAAGACAGAAATCTTGAATTAGCTAAATGTTATTTTAAATATTACACTTTATAGTGATGATATGTGGAGTATAGCAGCGGTCCCCAAACACCGGGTCGCACAAAACGTTTGGATTTCTCTTTTTTTTATTGATTATCAGATTGTTTATTGTCTGTTGATGTTTGCATTTGACATAAAACCACTGCGGATGATTTATTATTAGACTACAGCCGTCCTGGCGATGCGTCATTAACGATTATCGTGAAAATACTGTCTTCGATGAAACCGGTCCGTGGCGCAAAAAAGGTTGGGGACCGCTGGAGTATAGTGTTGTCTGCCGCCTAGTGGCCAGAAAATGCAACGACAGCAGCTTTCAGGGAAGTGCTTTTAACTTTCACTTCTGTACTTCTGTGTACCCACAGGCCCGGTGTGTGTGTGTGCGTGTGTGTGTGTGTGTGTGTGTGTGTGTGTGTGTGTGTGTGTGAGATGGCGTCGCCGCTTGCACACGAATGATCGGACATGGAGGACGCCAACGACACGGCCCCGTTTTGGGCGACGACCTGGTCCTTCCCTTTATGTGACCCCAGTAACTTTGATTACCCCGACAAAAACCCCCTCAAAGACCCCGGCATCGACCCCAGCGTCGGCGGTGACACCCTGATGGGGGTCCATTTCCAAGAGGACCCCATTAAACTGCCCAGTGTCCAGGTACCCGTTTTATCTTCCACCACAAAAAGTCTTCATTTTTATTTTACTTATTTTTCCCTAATTTTTTAAATTCTACTTTTTTATTATTTTATTTTATTTAAAACGATGCAACTATTCTCCTCCTCTTCCTCCTCCTCTTCCTCCTCCTCCTCCTCCTCCTGCAGGTAGTGTTGATCCTGGCTTACAGCACCATCATAGTGCTGGGGGTTCTGGGTAATTCTCTGGTGATCTACGTCATCTACCGCTTCAAGACGCTGCGCACCGTCACCAACTTCTTCATCGCCAACCTCGCTGTGGGTACGTATACACACACACACACACACACACACACACACACACACACACACACACACACACACACACACACACTTTCCCGTTCCTCTCTCTTATGTCCTTTGGATGTCAGAGAGGATTTCCAGACTCTGATGAGTCTAGACAGACAAATCTGTGTCTGTGTGTGTGTGGGTGTGTGTGTGTGTGTGTGTGTGTGTGTGTGTGTGTGTGTGTGTGTGTGTGACTCAAACATCTGTCGGCAGTAATCAGTGTTTCCTCTGTGATGTCTGCATTGTGTAAGATGTGTGAATTACAGAGGCAGACTTCAGGATTTGGATTCCTCAGAACAGACAGAAGTTTTATTCACATGTGTTCCCCGTGTTCCCCGTTCCCGTGTTCCCCGTGTTTCTCCCATGTTAGCGGACCTGCTGGTGAACACGCTGTGTCTTCCCTTCACGCTCGTCTACACGCTGCAGGGCGAGTGGAAGTTCGGCGGCGCGCTCTGCTTCCTGCTGCCGTACGCTCAGGGCCTCGCCGTGCACGTGTCCACCGTCACACTCAACGTCATCGCACTGGACCGACACAGGTGAGCGGAGAATAAGGATGGTTATTTTTATTTACCCAAAGTTTGGATCACCCAGGGGATCCATCGTGAACTACATCCAAACTTTGCTAACTTCTCCCGTCCTGTGAGAGGCTCCTGCAGCTCTCTGTGTGAGTTTCTGCGTCCACCTGTCCGGGGAATCTGCTACAAAGACTCTTTGATTTCCATGTTTTTGGCAGGAAAATAAGATCTAATTAAAGCAGAACATACTTCATTATCAGAGCGCTGAGTTTCTGGTCTGTTTTGCATTGTCTACCATCAGCACAGGCCAAAACAAATCCAGATAATTCAGTTTATTATTATTTTAATCTTCATTTTCATTCTATTTGTATTATCATTATTTGCACACTGGTATTTATTTTATTTTATTATTTTTCCAACCCTTTTTTATAAATATTCGTGCTTGACTGTCTCCAGGTGCATCGTGTACCACCTGGAGACGAGGATGCGTAAGGACGTGTGCTTCGGGGTGATCGCTCTCACCTGGGTGCTGAGCGCCATCTTAGCCAGTCCTCTCGCCATCTTCAGAGAGTACGGATCCTTCACACTGGAGCCAGGACACACCATCCAGGTACACACACACACACACACACACACACACACACACACACACACACACACACACACACACACACACTCACACTTTGATCTCCATCTTCTTTCATGTCGCCTCTTTGAACTTTTACTCTGAGTTGAAACGCCTATCTTCCTCATTTGTTTCATTTTTCCTCCTCATTTTCATTCGTGTCCTCCCAGCACAGACTCGTGTTTCAAATGATGTTCATGTTCAGAGAGGGAAGAGAAGTAAAGAAGGAGGGATGAAGTGTAGGATGGTTTAAAGGAAAGGATTGAGAGGAGGGAAGGAGGGAAGGAAGGAAGGAAGGAGGACAGAAAGCATCACATCTATTCGAAGCAGTGAACCAATCATTTCCTGTGTCCTCAGGTGTGCACGGAGAAGTGGCCCGGTAAGAACACGGATGGCACGGTGTACAGCATCTCCATGTTGATCCTGCAGTACTTCCTGCCGCTCTCCATCATCTCCTTCGCCTACGCTCGCATCTGGTCGAAGCTCCGTGGCCACGTCGGCCCCGCGGAGGCCGGCGGCAGCAGCAGCGCCACCTCGGAGCGCCACCGCCGCCGCCGCAAGACCACCAAGATGCTGGTGACCATGGTGGTGGTGTTTGCCGTCAGCTGGCTGCCCTTCCACGCCTTCCAGCTGGCCACGGACATCGACAGTGCAGTGCTGGACATGCGCTACTTCCGCCTGCTCTACACCGTCTTCCACGTGGTCGCCATGTGCTCCACCTTCGCCAACCCGCTGCTGTACGGCTGGATGAACCGCAATTACCGCGCCGCCTTCCTCGCCGTCTTCAAGTGTTGCCGAGCCGGGGAGAAGAGAGGAGGGAGGTTGGATAGCATCCACCCCGTCGGGGGAGGAGGCGGACGGGCGATGAAGATCGTGATTGAAACGCAAGACGCCGTGTCCACCCACCTCAACGCCACCGATGTTTGAGAGGGAGGCGGAGGAGGCGGAGGAGGGGGAGGGAGGGAAAAGGAACAAGATTACAGAGGAGGGAAATCAGGAAGGTTTTTGATCCCGCAGAAGAACATCCGAGGAGGTGGAACAGCGAAAAAGATCGTGCTTGAAATGCAAAGTGCCCAACCACCTCCATTCCTGTACCAAAAGAAGGTGGAGAAGGAGGGATGACCTGCAAACAACAACCCGCCGGAAACGAGAGGAAACACAAGACCCGTCGTCAACCTGCCTCAAAGAAGACGGAAGGGAGGAGAATAAAATGCATCGAGATTACAGAGGAAGGAGTTCAGGGAAGAAGAACAGCCAAGGACAGTACAGAAGGCTGAGCAGAAGGAGGTGGAAGGGGGAAGAATCACAAGACCAAGAAGATGCAGCGAGCTGACAGAGGAAGGACTACAGGATATCTGTGTCCCGTAGAAGAACATCCAACCTGTCAAAGAAACAAGGAGGTGGTGCTTGGAACAGTAGACGCCATGTCCAACCACCTCAACTTCTGTACAAAAAGTATTTAGAGAAGTCGAGAGGGATGATGAGTAAAAGGGACAAGATTACAGAGGAAGGAAAGTGTTTGTCACGCAGAAGAAAATCCAATCAAATCCCATCAGCGGGATGGAAGGGCGGAGAAGATCGTGCTGGAATTACAACGTCCACCCACCTCCACTTAGGGACAAAAGGAAGGTGGAGACGGAGGGAGGGGTGACATGAAATGCGACGAGATTACACAGGAAGGACGTCTTTGTCCCGCAGGAGACGATAGAGGCAACAAAGAGAGGGGAGATAAAGAAATTAAACAAGAGGAGGCCGACAGCGGGACTTAAGAGTTTCTGAAAAGCCCCAAAATAGAAGAGGAGGAGGCAGGGATTAGCGGAAGAAGAATGACTCGACGTCTGCTCGACAAATCGAAGCTTTGAGGACGTGACCTCTTTGTGATGGAGGGACTTTTCTTTGGGGGATTTGTTGGAGTGATACGCAGCTTTGCATGAAGGATTTGTGGAAAAGTTTGCTCGGAAAAAGAGACAGGAAGATGGCAGATTGTTTTATAGAGACTGAAGGAAGAAACTTTGGTCAACTTTGTCAAAATAGGGCTTTACTCCATCTTCATTCCACGTGTGAAGCATTTAGCCCGTCCTCCTAACCCAGAGTGGCTTACAGGGAGTGGGACGAGGATTAAGAATGACAAACATTTGGGCAGAAGCAGCTTTTTCCCGCCGAGGGATTGTCCACGCTTCCGGAAATCGGAGGCCGCTGAAGACCGTGCAAAAATAAACTTGTCAGGTGAAAGAAAAAAGATCGAGTGCACGAAAGGATGCATGATGCAAGCTTTGTGAAATCTCAGACATTGTTATGTAACGTGTGTTTTGAATGTGCATCATCCCACAATAAAAGCCAGGAAGAGGTGGACACAGATATGGGAAAAAGAAGGGCGAGAGCGGCAGAAAAGCTAACGATTTCAGAGTCTTTTTATCAGTAGCTTTGGGAAAGAGACAGATGGGCAGAGGAGAGGAACTGTGGAATATTGAGGAGGAAAGGAAAGAGAGATCTTAAAGTGGAAATCCAGCACACAGATTTAAGAAACGTCAGTGAGAAGCTGCACGATATTAAGCGTGTGATATTAATCTGATTTAGCTGAGAGGCATTCGTCGAATTTGGCTGACTGCTCACATTCTGCGTCACGCTTCGATTTCATTTTCATTACGGAGTTTAATCAGCACGACGTAATGCGACGTGAAGAAAGACATGGTTCAAATATGATTGTTCACTCTGCAGAATTTCCTTTCTTAAGTGTTTCTTGTATTTCAAAGTGACTTTTATTTTGTAAGTGGGTTTTTTTTGCCCTGAAGTGAGCCTTTCAGGCATTTCGTCTCGTAGGATAAAGAGATGCAAATATTAGCACATGTTCTGAGTTCTGTTATTCTAAAGACTCCTGTCCTTACATACAAACGATCTCTGCAAATAAAAGGTGAAATGTAAGGTTTGTCTGAAACCAAAAGCACCTTACTTACAGATCCATGTAGCCATTAATGAGAAGGAAGTTTATTCATACCAGCTACAACCAGGCAACCCAACAGTTGTTCTTAGTAACGGCCTTTAGGCTCGTTCAGTAACTTAGTAAGTGATTTAAGTCAAACCTTTACAAACGGTGCCTTACAGGCCTTTTCCACTACAGGAACTCAACGTGTTTGTATGGATTGTGATAGGTGCCGCTCAGGAGAAGGAGATAAAGCCACGAAAAATGGGTCGAATAAAGCAGAGGCCAAATGTTTCAAACTACAGTGTGCTGCTCTACGTACCAACCGTCAGCAGAACGGTCCGCCCGCCACAGGCGTCTCCCTCGGCTGTGTGTCTCTGCTTCAGAAACTGAGAGGCGGAGATCCCTTTCTCGATTTGTTATTTTTCCTAGCAACTGTAGTACTTTGTGATATATTTTCATGACTGTTGAATCTTTTGCAAGGATATGATCCTCTAAATGCCATTGGTTTTCCTTCTTCTGATGACGCTCCTCCTGGTTGATCCCGGACGAGCTCCCCCAAAACGTTTATATCCCAGGGAAGCAGAAGCCACACAGAACCAGAGTTATTCAATATATATTTTTACGGCAAACTGTTGAGCCTTTTGCAACGACATTATCTGTCACACGGTATCTAATATGATATCTAATAAGGTCTTTAGATCAGCTGGTAAAACATGTCTTTTTGAACTAGAATATAAAGGCAAATAGGGAAATGAATACTCGCTATCTGAAGGTAAAGTGCAGAAGGCTGCGGTGTGTCAGCGATGAAAGGAGGAGCAATACCTGAAAAGTGTGTTCTTGTATTTGTATGTCCGATGAGTTGTAGATTATGCATCTTTTGGATCTACTTATTAACATTTCCCAGCAGTATTTACCTAACGCTGACACTGAAAACAAGTAACATTTCCAGTGATAAGAGGCGGAGCAGCACAAGTACAAAGGGAGATATTTATACAGTAAAAAAAAAAACGACTATCTTTTATTTTAGTGACTCTCAAAAAAGCCATTCGAATTAAAAGCGACAAATAATCAAAAATGGTGCCAAATGTTTTATTGTTGTTTGGAAATGAACTGAACTCTGAGATAAATCAACTAAATAGAGAATAAAACAGACACTTTTTCATTTCAGTTGAACCCAAACCTTCTTAGAAACCTCACTTCCTGTAGTGGAAAATGTCCATTATTACAACGTGGTACCCAAAACACTTATTTACACAATAAGAATAAAGTTCTGAATGTCAGTGCCATGATCTCCCCCTCCTCTGAGTCATATTTATTGATATTCTTTCACACTATCTGCCAATCTTTCACTCCCAGTTTTCCCATCATGCACCCTGCCTCCAGGCTGAAAACCACTACCTGTCTCTTTAGTGATTCCGGGGACAGGAAAGGTCAAAAAGGGAATTTATTTTCTTACAAAAACCTTGATTTATTTTATTTCCCCAGAGAATAAAACTCCTCCTAAAGCTCTTTCTCTGTCTACACCATTGTCGGCGCCGCTCCAAATGAAATTGCAAATGTTATTACCAAAGGTCTCATTCAACTTTAATTGCCTGATTTTAATTACGGCGTTTCCCCTCCGTGTCAACATGCTAAACACTTTGCACGATGTGAGTCAACATTACTGCAGTTATTAGTTCTGCAGATGAAACCTTTATTTTTTGGATTTAGCCTCCTGTTTTTCCCTCTTTAAATCTCTGTCTCTTGTCTGCGTCATTACCTCGCCTGACCCGAAATCCCACAATCCCTCACCAGCTGTTTATCTCCGTCGTCTTTCAGCTCCTCGTCTGTCTCTTTTCCGCCCTTTTCCCTCGTAAATGCATGCCTCAAACCGATAGAAAACGGGGTCTTCCTCTGAGGGAACATGTCTATTTTAGTCACAAACATTCCTGATGGAGGATTTCATTAAAAAAACAGCTGCAATGTTGCTGATATTTTACCCTGACTGTATTTTCGCCTCAAATATTTCCAGCAAATAACTAGAAAATAAGTAAACCAATATGTGCTTTACTTTCACAGCAGCATCCGGAGTCATGAACCCTGGCGTTGAATTGGATGTTTTGTGAAAAGGATTATACTTTTAGTGGATAAATGATTTCAAAAGGGCAGAGTGACGTCATCGGGTTTGCTTTAAATCCTTGAAGATATCCCAAAATGCATTGCACGTTATCCTGCACTTAATAGAGGAACTATTTTGGACACAAATCCAGTTTTTTTGAGCAATTTAAGGACTGAGAGGATTAAATAATATCAGTTTGTTGGTTAAAATACAGGCATGCAGTCATAGAAACTGCAGGAAATAAGTGAAATTGAAGTGCATTTTTGGGAATGAATAGCAACAATTTGAAGTACAAGTTTACAACTACTGTTGAGAAATTTTGTCTGGCAAGCAGAACACTTAAGGACACAGAATTGGACACTGTCTATTTCTTGTTCCAATGCATCTTGGGAGTTGTAGTTTTGAGTCTGTTTTCTAATAATATTGTATTTTTTTGTACCAGAACACAAACGTAACATTTAACTTTGTCACAACATTTGATCGCTTATGTCACTTATCTGTAGTACACTTTTACTATATATCACATCATTATATTATCCCATCACGTTCGTGACACTGAACTATGCTCACAGGACTCAAAGCAAACACGGTGACGTCATTCCCGTTCAAATGTGTGTCTTTCAGCTTGTGTTTCTATTGGGAAAGTAACCGGTGTTTCCTCAGTGCTGATGTCCGGATGTTTTCTGACGAAGGGGGGGAGGGACACAGATGCTGCTCGACCTTTATAAAAACATGAATGTAAAAACTGCTTAGTAACATGGCTGTGATGTTGTCTCTCGTGTCCTTCAGTGTAAATATGTGTGACAGACTGTAACCAAGCACAACGTGTTGGCCTTTACTCGTGTCCAACAACAGATGTACTGTTTTCTCTCAAGCACAAAACACGCCTCGGACTCTTTATTTACCCGTGTGTGTCTGTGTGTGTGTCTGTCTTACTGGTGTTGTGGGGACACCAACATGTTTACACAATCACAATGTGGGGACACGCGACGAGGGACACAATGCAAGGTCCCAAAAGTTCAAGGTTATGTGTGTGTGTGTGTGTGTGTGTGTGTGTGTGTGTGTGTGTGTGTGTGTGTGTGTGTGTGTGTGTGTGTGTGTGTGTGTGTGTGTGTGTGTGTGTGTGTGTGTGTGTGTCAGATGTTCTCTACTCTACACATGATATATTTATGATATCGGTTCAAATCTTCTTTATTTCTCCTTTTTTTCCAGCTTATAAAGCTAGTTCTTAACTTTACAGATACTTCATTAATAAAGTAGTTTTTTTTAGGCAATTTTTTTTTTTAAATAACAATTTTGACAATTAAACTTCCAAATGTATTTTATTTAACAACACAAATCTACATATAGTAATCTGCTGTCATTCTGGTTCAGTTTATATATCATATTTTAAACAATACACGGCTGAATCAGAGCAACAAAGCTTTCATTTACCTCCAATCTCATCTGTAGGAGCTGCTGAGTGACTTCAAGGTCTTATAAATTAAACACAGTTAACAATTTCAGCGACATGTTTCCGTGTAAAGCAAGCTGACATTTATCGAAATATTGAACTTACTGCGTCTGATCCCATCTGCAGCTCCAGGTGGGATCAGTTCAGCAGAAAGACACGATGAGTTCTGATTTTAAAAGGTTACTGACGCTCGTTCACAATAAGCGTGCCTCGCTGTGCAGAAAATGGAGATTATACCGAATACATAAAGTCTAGTTTTCACTTTTTTTACCCACAACGGTGAACACTTTGGACATCAGTGGGATATAAAGGACAACAGTACATAGAGTTTCACTTTATTCCTCACGTTTCTGCTTTGAACATGTCCATGGTCTTGCTGTCTAGTATATATGAGTCTTTTACTTTGAAAGGGCACGGTGGAGAAGTGACGGGATAGGGCAGAACATATTTTATTTTGTAATTCTAGTTCTTCCTTTATATCATTTAAAACACCTATAAGAATATCTATAATATATTATAATATTATCTGATATTTCTAAAACAGTTTTTTAATTCATTTCAAATATTTCCTCTTATAACTAAAACATCTTTTATTTTTTAGAATATTTTTTATTTTATTTAGAAAGTTTTCTTTTAATTTAAAACTCCTAATAATTTAGTCAAAATATGTTCTTATTTATCTGTAACACTTCGGGTCAGTTTACTTTTTAGCCTGTGCATCTTTTGGACTTTTGGCAAATACCAAAATCAGTGCTTAAATGAGGACTTTTATTTTGGGAAGCTGTGAAATTCCTCTTCTTTTGTCTGCATTTCGAGGCTGTTTTATTGTTGTTATTGAAATTTAAATCACCCGTGAAAAATTGCCGGGTTACATTTTAATCAAATTAATTAGTGTGGAGGTGAAATTCGTCACGTCTGGATGTCCGTACCCTGGACGGATTTTAATTGACATTCATGGAGAAGTAAATGATGAACTACTCAGAAACCCATTTACAAACCTGCTGCTGACTCCGTGCTCCATTGGAGGCAAAAACTGGGGTTACAGAGCAGAGAAACGTGGAGTTTAAATGAGACTCGAGGGGTGAGTAAGACGTCTAAACTCTCTGGAGACGATTTAATTCAGCCGTGACGACTGCAGACTTACAGAAGCAACTGTGCAATGAATAACTTTGAGAAAGCACCGTATATTTGGAGTGGAGTTGAAGTTTAAAAGGGTATGAATGAAAAATCTGAAACTTAGTATTCAGTTAATGTGCTTAATAACATCCACCAGTCTTTACACAGAACTGAATATTAAACAGGGCTGTGGCTGCAGGCAGACATTTTATACTAAAGAGGCCCTACTCTCCTGTAGAGTGTTCTATAGGTTTGTATGCATGTCAATGGTCTGCAGAGGCTAAAATCCCAAAGTTCCTGAACATGGTGTCCCCATTTTCCAAATGTGTCCTCACTTTCAAACTGCAGTTTCTCTAAACGTCCCAAATGTTCCTAAATATCCAAAACCTTCTCAAAGTTTCCTTCCTAACATGTCCTCACTCTCACTATCATGCAGTCTGACACCCCCCCCCCCCCCACTCACTGTGAAATACTCTGAGTGATGCTGGAGATGAGGAGCTCAAAGCCTCTGAAAGCTGTTTTTCCATTTGACTGCGAGTCGATAAACTGGCATTTGATTTGTTTTAGTCAGAACAAGTTGCTGCTGACGCTCCTCTGAAGCTCAATAACTGTCAGAGGGGAACACACACACATTGGAACACACACACGTTGAACACACTCAAGTTTTCAAGTACAAAAACATCTGACTTAACACTGAAATATATGCATGTGTCTCAAGCTGAGTAGAGCGCATTGATAGGGGCTTATCTCTCAAACAAACAGGACCAAGAACAGGACCCTGTTTCACCTTTCCCAAATATGTTTTAAAAACAACCTAATATCTATTTTCAAAATGTCTTGAACTTTTCCAAACTGTCTTCACCTTCACACTTTATGTCCAAACATGTCAGATTTCCCAATTCTCAGAAAAGGTCTTGCTTTCTGACACCTTAATGTACTTCCCACCGTTGTTGACGGTTGGATAAATCAGAAAACAGAATAAAAACCCGGAGGTTTTCTTTTTGTAACCAGATAGAAATGACAGGTTTGGAGTGAAACGTGCTGGCAGACTTCCTACTGCTTCCTGACATTCAGATTCCCAGCGTCAGACAGATAAACAGTGACAGTAGAGGTCCCTGAACGCAGCACAATGTGTCGCTCATGTGCAGTCTTTCTGTTGTTTCTCTGGAAAGACGCCCGCTGGCATTCACTGTCGCTAAATATAGAAACGTCTGTCAGTGGAAATCTGCTAAATGCCCAAATCAGAGGGAACCTGATGTAGAGAAATATACTGTGGAGAACAGACCGACCTTCAGACGCTGTGAAGCCGAACAACAGAGAGGATGTTTCAGAATAAGAAACTGATAGCACACGTTTATAATTACTGCACATTGTATTTCTAACAAACACTGTGCAGCAAATACCAAGTAGTACGAGGATCATTAACTGGTTTGATCATGCACAAAGGGATGCACAATACTAAAACCCACTGTAATCTAAATGAGGAGCTGGACTGCACAAGCAAGGGTGCAGAGACTGCAATACATCTGGACCCTCTCCCTTCTGACGGGTCAATCATGCGCTGTTCAGTCTGCATCATTACTGCACCGCTTCACCTCCTGCCCCCGCTCCATGTCCCCCCCGACTTTCACTGGAGCAGAGTACTCCTACTTTTACTGAGTACAGTCCTGAGTACTTCTACCTCTACTGAGTACAGTCCTGAGTACTCCTACTTTTACTGAGTACAGTCCTGAGTACTCCTACTTTTACTGAGTACAGTCCTGAGTACTCCTACTTTTACTGAGTACAGTCCTGAGTACTCCTACTTTTACTGAGTACAGTCCTGAGTACTTCTACTTTTACTCAAGTACAAGATCTGAGTACTTCTACCTCTACTGAGTACCGTCCTGAGTACTTCTACCTTTACTGAGTACCGTCCTGAGTACTTGTACCTTTACTGAGTACCGTCCTGAGTACTTGTACCTTTACTGAGTACCATCCTGAGTACTTGTACCTTTACTGAGTACAGTCCTGAGTACTTCTACTTTTACTCAAGTACAAGACCTGAGTACTTCTACTTTTACTCAAGTACAAGATCTGAGTACTTCTACTTTTACTCAAGTACAAGACCTGAGTACTTCTACTTTTACTCAAGTACAAGACCTGAGTACTTCTACTCTAACTGGGTACAAGTCCTGAGTACTTCTACTTTTACTCAAGTACAAGATCTGAGTACTTCTGCCTCTACTGAGTACCGTCCTGAGTACTTCTACCTTTACTGAGTACCGTCCTGAGTACTTGTACCTTTACTGAGTACCGTCCTGAGTACTTGTACCTTTACTGAGTACCATCCTGAGTACTTGTACCTTTACTGATTACCATCCTGAGTACTTGTACCTTTACTGAGTACCGTCCTGAGTACTTGTACCTTTACTGAGTACCGTCCTGAGTACTTGTACCTTTACTGAGTACCGTCCTGAGTACTTGTACCTTTACTGAGTACCGTCCTGAGTACTTGTACCTTTACTGAGTACCGTCCTGAGTACTTGTACCTTTACTGAGTACCGTCCTGAGTACTTGTACCTTTACTGAGTACCATCCTGAGTACTTGTACCTTTACTGATTACCATCCTGAGTACTTGTACCTTTACTGAGTACCGTCCTGAGTACTTCTACCTTTACTGAGTACCGTCCTGAGTACTTGTACCTTTACTGAGTACCGTCCTGAGTACTTGTACCTTTACTGAGTACCGTCCTGAACTCTCAGGTGTATGTGTGATGGCGTTTTGTTTGTCTCAGTGCTTACCGTACTCATTTTGAAGCTTGGAGACGCTTCCCTTAGCAAGTGAAGGTCGATAGAAACGGTGTAATAGCAACGAGGCTCTAACAGGAAGTACAAAGACACGGGACAGGAAGGGGGTTACCGCGCCACACGTCTTGTTTTCTCCGCTCTTTAATTGAATCCATACGTCCCAAGGTCGAATCAACGAGCCATTAACGAGGCGGCTCTAACTCAGATTCCCGCTTAATATCCCTGCTGTTTCTTATGGTCTCATTCCTGAGTCGTTCATCTTTCCATTATTAATAAACCGCTGCTTTTTCTCCCATCAGTGTGAATTAGGTTATAGCTGCAAACTAAAGAATAATATGTATTCTGCAGATATCCCCCCCCCCAGACACAGGAACAGGTTCGACCCTGACACAAACGCTCCTGCAAAGTCCTCAGTTTTACGCCTTCAAGGCAAACGCACGGGTGGATTTTATAGATGTAGAACTTGTATGTATTTTTTCAGACCTGTGGAAAGAAAACCTTCCAAAAATCCACATCCAGGAGTTTATTCCACTAACTGTGTCTGTGTGCCTCTGTAGGGTTCTCCTGTTAGCATTACATAACGCCTCATTCTCATTTTCAAAACCTTTCAGAAAACTTTCATTATTATTTTCATTTTTGCTTCTTTTCACCTATTCAGTTATTTTGTATATTATTAATTATTATACATATTTATATTTTTGTAAACATTTACATATTTTGTTTTTGTGTATTACTATTATTACTATGATTAACAACAATAATAATTAAAGTATTTAACACACAATGATATATATATATATATATATATATAATTATATATATATATATATATATATAATTATATATATATATATAATTATATATATATATATATATATATATATATATATAATTATATATATATATATATATATAATTATATATATATATATATATATAATTATATATATATATATATATATAATTATATATATATATATATATATATAATTATATATATATATATATATATAATTATATATATATATATATATAATTATATATATATATATATATATAATTATATATATATAATTATATATATATAATTATATATATATATATATATATAATTATATATATATATAATTATAACCTTGGTTCACTTTATCTACACGTCAAACACACACTCTTGTATAACCTTGTGTGTGTGTGTGTGTGTGTGTGTGTGTGTGTGTGTGTGTGTGTGTGTGTGTGTGTGTGTCTCTGAATGGTCTGATAGTGTTCTGTAGGCTAAATGAATTTTAAATCTGCAAATCAATTTCCTGAACTTAATGGCCTGTCGGCGTCAGCGGCGCCGCAGAGATGATGTTATTTAATGTGTGTGTTCAATGTGTGTGTTCTAATATGTGTGCTACAATGTGTGTGTTCTAATATGTGTGCTACAATGTGTGTGTTCCCCTCTGACAGTTATTGAGCTTCAGAGGAGCGTCAGCAGCAACTTGTTCTGACTCTAAAACAAATCAAATGCCAGTTTATCGACTCGCAGTCAAATGGAAAAACAGCTTTCAGGGGCTTTGAGTTCCCCATCTCCAGCATCACTCAGAGTATTTCACAGTGAGGGGGGGGGGGGGTGTCAGACTGCATGAGAGTGAGAGTGAGGACATTTGACTCACTGAACTGGCTCTCTGGAACATTTTGGGAAAATTTGTAAAAGAAAATCAGACCTTTAACGGAAACTAAATTGGAAAGCCTTTGATGTGATCAGGATGGATGTGTGATTAACGGCCTGGATGGAAATCATTGGAGGGATGATTCGATGAAAGGTTGATTGATTGATTAATTGGTTGGTAACCTAATTGGCGACGGACAGCAGGAAGATTTGAAGGTGGTTAAATAGACCAACTCTCCCCTCCTCCTCTCTTCCCTGCCCCTCTGCAGAGGAGTTGAAAAGTTCAGACGTTTTTCTTTCACATTAAAATAAATTCAGAGACGACGCCAGCAGCGCTTTATGATAATCAGCAGCGGCTCATTAATTCATCTGGGGTTGGCTTTGTCTGAGAGCGGCACATATGTCAATATTATAAAGGCAGAAACATCTTCTTACAGTTCGTTTGTTCAGGGTATTATTTCCCGCCGCTGCGTATTGATGCCTCTAGCCGCTTATTGTTAATAAACGTCATTTTTTAGCACGTTTCATAAAGGAAATGTGGGCTTTGAGCCATCGACAACAGAGCTCCAATTAACATGGAAACAGGGGTAGAGAACTTTAGTAATGGGTACACGTTTAAATAACTTAATTAAAGCTCAACGTATCTGTCCGTACATCTAACTGTTTAAAGTAGAGATGCTACATACTGATATACACCTGAACATCAGCAGGAGAGGACTCTTTAAAGTAGAGACACTACATACTGATATACACCTGAACATCAGCAGGAGAGGACTCTTTAAAGTAGAGACTCTACATACTGATATACACCTGAACATCAGCAGGAGAGGACTCTTTAAAGTAGAGACGCTACATACTGATATACACCTGAACATCAGCAGGAGAGGACTCTTTAAAGTAGAGACTCTACATACTGATATACACCTGAACATCAGCAGGAGAGGACTCTTTAAAGTAGAGACTCTACATACTGATATACACCTGAACATCAGCAGGAGAGGACTCTTTAAAGTAGAGACTCTACATACTGATATACACCTGAACATCAGCAGGAGAGGACTCTTTAAAGTAGAGACACTACATACTGATATACACCTGAACATCAGCAGGAGAGGACTCTTTAAAGTAGAGACACTACATACTGATATACACCTGAACATCAGCAGGAGAGGACTCTTTAAAGTAGAGACACTACATACTGATATACACCTGAACATCAGCAGGAGAGGACTCTTTAAAGTAGAGACACTACATACTGATATACACCTGAACATCAGCAGGAGAGGACTCTTTAAAGTAGAGACTCTACATACTGATATACACCTGAACATCAGCAGGAGAGGACTCTTTAAAGTAGAGACACTACATACTGATATACACCTGAACATCAGCAGGAGAGGACTCTTTAAAGTACAGACTCTACATACTGATATACACCTGAACATCAGCAGGAGAGGACTCTTTAAAGTAGAGACACTACATACTGATATACACCTGAACATCAGCAGGAGAGGACTCTTTAAAGTAGAGACACTACATACTGATATACACCTGAACATCAGCAGGAGAGGACTCTTTAAAGTAGAGACACTACATACTGATATACACCTGAACATCAGCAGAGAGGACTCTTTAAAGTAGAGACTCTACATACTGATATACACCTGAACATCAGCAGAGAGGACTCTTTAAAGTAGAGACTCTACATACTGATATACACCTGAACATCAGCAGGAGAGGACTCTTTAAAGTAGAGACACTACATACTGATATACACCTGAACATCAGCAGGAGAGGACTCTTTAAAGTAGAGACTCTACATACTGACATACACCTGAACATCAGCAGGAGAGGACTCTTTAAAGTAGAGACGCTACATACTGATATACACCTGAACATCAGCAGGAGAGGACTCTTTAAAGTAGAGACGCTACATACTGATATACACCTGAACATCAGCAGGAGAGGACTCTTTAAAGTAGAGACTCTACATACTGATATACACCTGAACATCAGCAGGAGAGGACTCTTTAAAGTAGAGACTCTACATACTGATATACACCTGAACATCAGCAGGAGAGGACTCTTTAAAATAGAGACTACAGACTGATATACACCTGAACATCAGCAGGAGAGGACTCTTTAAAGTAGAGACCCTTCATACTGATATACACCTGAACATCAGCAGGAGAGGACTCTTTAAAGTAGAGACTCTACATACTGATATACACCTGAACATCAGCAGGAGAGGACTCTTTAAAGTAGAGACACTACATACTGATATACACCTGAACATCAGCAGGAGAGGACTCTTTAAAGTAGAGACACTACATACTGATATACACCTGAACATCAGCAGGAGAGGACTCTTTAAAGTAGAGACTCTACATACTGATATACACCTGAACATCAGCAGGAGAGGACTCTTTAAAGCAGAGATGACAGAAGGCTCTGAAATAGACGCTCTATTTGTATTCATGTCACTCCGCCGTCTGTAAACACTAATCATCGTTTCCTCTCGGTCTCATCGCCTGACATTTATCTCTGTCAGCCTGGCTCACTGTTCCTTTAATAAGTTCACACTCCCTGTCTCTTCACGCTGACCTTTGTTCGTTTGAAATGACAACTTTCCTCGGCTTGTCTTCAGTCCGTAACTCTGACAGCCTGTGCTGCCGTGGAGAGAATCTTAAGGTCTTCGGGGAGAAACGCTTAGGGAAAACCTGGTCCGGTGAAGATGACTCAAATATTGGAGATTATTGAAACACACTTTCATGACGTGCAGACCTCTGGGACTTTCAGCTCTCGGGGTATTGTGCAATGCTCATTTTCTCTAGGAAAACATGGACATATTATTGGGAAAAAATACGACCTTTTTGGGATAATTTGGGTGATTTCTTTTTAAAGGAATGTTTGAAAAGCGAAGGCGTCTTTGGAAAACTAAGGCATGGAAAATGTTGGAAAATGAGGACATTTTATAGAAATAGCTGTGGGGAAATGAAGACGTTCTGGAAGACTTTTTCGGATAGTTTGAACGATTTTATGGGAAACAAATTGGAAGGTCGAAACCATTGCACAGAAAACGCAGAATCAAACTCTGGCACATCTGTGAAAGAATGTTCATCAGCGCAAATTGCCGGAAAATTACGAAAAGGGTAACTAGAACTGTTTGACAACCACCAGTCGGGGAAGAAGCGCTCGCTGAAGTCATGCTCTGCTTCTCTTTATCATGAACTATAGTTTGAAGGTGCACGTCTGATTCCTGCAGACAGAAGCAACAAAGTGCAGTCAGGGTTTCCTAACAAGATAATGCATGAGGTGAATGTGTATTCATCGTCGCTGCTGTAGACTGTAGGTGACGCTCGTCTGTGCTCCACATGAAGTTTGAGAGAGTGTGTCTCCCTCCCGCTGTGATCCGGTGAAGGCCTGCAGATTGCTCCTGCCGTCGGAGGTCATTGTTCTCCACCGGAGCAGAAGAGCAGCGCTTAATATCCCAGAAATTAACCGCTGGCCCTGGTGTGTGTGTGTGTGTGTGTGTGTGTGTGTGTGTGTGTGTGTGTGTGTGTGTGTGTGTGTGTGTGTGTGTGTGTGTGTGTGTGTGTGTGTAGGTCACCTCATCAAGGATGAACTCTCTCTGCTGTGGTGACGTGCAGAGAGAGTTCTCTACATCGGAGACAAACACACTTTATATTAAAGCCGTTTGATTCCAGAATCAGGACAACGACTACGTTAGGAGCAGCTTATTATTTGGAAGACGGTTAAAAACACAAACTCAATTCATACACAGAAAGAACATCGATTTGGATTTTTGGGGTTTGTTCTTATTTCTTTGGGAGATTTGAAGCGTAATCTTAACGCTGCTTTTCGAACAGTGTGCTTTAACCCGCATGTTGTTCTGTTACATTTCCAGGAAAAACATCATTAAAATGATTAAAAACAAACGCTGCTGGCTGGGAACAGCTCAGAGCCCAGTGCTGACAGGGAAATGAAAGGCTGCCATGTCTGAGGAAATTTGAATATATTAAAAATTCTTATTTAAATTTGTTTTCAAAGTCTGTTTTGATTCCTGTTGTGTGCAGAATATTCCTCAGCAATCTGAAGTGACAACTGTGAAGAGAGAGTCACAACACACACACACACACACACACACACACACACACACACACACACACACACACACACTTATAATCCTGCCGGTTCTCTGAGGTGTGTTTCCATTAAAGGATAAGCTGTGTGTTAACAAACAAATCAACAAATCCCAACAAACTCCGTCTCCGGATACTTTTCCCTAATTGAAGCCGTAAATAAGCCTTTTTGACACGTTGATGTATAAAGATATATAAAGAGAAGTGAAGTCGCATGAATCCAAAGCTGTTTCCCTTTATTTACAGTCTTTATCTTCCATCTAGCTAGAGTGTTAATGCTAAGCTAAGCTAATACTGGCTGTATGGTCATATTTTACACTCATTTGAAATTGGTATCCATCTAATTTAGCTCACAGCTAGGAAGCAATTTCACGTCATTGTAGTTGTTGTTGCCTCCTCTAAGGATGTTTGTGTTTACTTTGTTGGTTTGTTTGTGTGATTGTCAGCAAGATAACGGAAAAACTGCTCGCCCTGTTTCTAATGAAATTGGTGGAAAGGTGCCGCGTTGGTCGCCAAAGAATCCAGTGAATTTTGGAGCTGATCCGAGGTGACACAGACGTGCTCTCTGAACGCTTTGATATGTTTTATTGAAATCTCATTAACAGATCAAAACCTTCTGCGATGAATGTGTTTCTGTAAGTTGGGTTGGGGGACGTATTATCCAGGGTGAATAACACCAAATATTACATCACGGGAAGCTCTCTGGGATTCTGAGGAAGCTGAAACGGGGGCCGCTTCGCCCCCGGGTCTGGGCGGCCTGCTGAGCTGTGTGAAGCATGGAGGAGAAACATGGGGAAATAAAAAGACCCCCGCTGATCCGCTCAGAAGATCTCCACATGCTTATTAATGCATGAAGGGTTTTACGAACACTTGTTCATCAGCCAGGCGAGGAAACACGGGGTCAGTAGGACGGGGCACGCTTATTCATTTCCCCCGGATTATTTATAGCCTCAGGATGCTTCCCTGTATCGACATGTTGACTGTCATGAAGCATGCACTTATAATCCCACTTGTTTCAAAGCTCTGCACATCATATGTTGTGTCTTGTCAGGTTTCTTGTTTGGGTCCCCATCCCCCAGGTCTGTGGTTGGTTGTTTTATGCTTTGTTTAGTCATTTTTATCTTGTCTCCCTGTTTTAGTTTGGTACTCACCTTCTGCGTCTCGTTCCAGGTCTCTTGACTCCCTGTCACTGCCCTCGTCAGCGTCAGCCCCGCCCCTGACTGTTTCCACCTGTTCCCTGTTTCCTCATGTTTAAGTAGTCCTGTCTCCCCTTGTCTTGTGCCAGTTCGTCTTGTCCTGTCTGTGGGTCAGCAACCAGCGTACCAGCACTGTGTTTATTAATCCTCCATGTGAGCGTCTTGAGTTCTTGTTTTTGTATTTTTGGAAATAAAGTGTTGTTTAATACTCTAACTCTCCTGGGGTCGTGCATTTGAGTCCTCCTGCATTGTGTATAAAGTCCGTGACATCATGGTTATGACTCAGTCTGTATGCACATGGCTACCAATCATCCCAACTTCACTTGGAACAATTCTGTCAAATGTGTTGGACTTTTACCAAAAGGCGGCACTACAGCAGTACCAATGCAACTTCAATTGACGATATTCAATAAAAGAATTGTACAATTGTTCATCGAAATTGGCAAAAATGTTCCAAATCCTCGAAAAATTCTGTCGGTTTGGGAATGATTGGCCTCAAATTATGCTTTTGAAATAGTTTAAAGGTTAAGAAGTATTAGCTGGTAGCAGTCTTAGTTGGATTTGAAACCAGTTACTGATGACTTAAAGTCTGTTTAAGAACCGGTTCCTGCGTCGACATTTTCTCGTCTTTTTGTCGTTTCTTGGGAAAACTTGTCCGTCCTTATTCCTAAAGAAGGTAGCTCTATAGAAATAGGAGGTTCCCATTTATGGCTCTGCTTCAAAGCGGTGTTTCCAACACCTTTGAATGAGTTTTTAATTCAATCATTGGACTGTTTTAAACCTTATATCTCGCTGTGCCTCAGTTTGTTCTGTAAGCTGTGTACAAGTGTCCTCCTAATATTTTCCTCCAATGATGGAACTACTTAGGAGGTCATCCCCTTTTTTTATTCCGGCCACAAAGTTCTGATGTACTCACGCTGTTTCTATAATTGCTTCCTATCCGAACCCATTGGACGGTACGTGAGAAGGAGGTTGTTATATTTCCTCGCAGAGTTTCATTTATTTGAATCCATCCGAGGCTCGGTTGAGATGTACAGACGTCCCAGAGTGACATCATTAACATTCCTGTCTTATCCCGCCTTTATTTCCCAGCAGCTACCACTGTTTGTTTCTCTAAATTACTTCAGTGTTTGGAGATTCACTGTGTGTGTGTGTGTGTGTGTGTGTGTGTGTGTGTGTGTGTGTGTGTGTGTGTGTGTGTGTGTGTGTGTGTGTGTGTGTGTGTGTGTGGTTCTTTATCTCAGATTGGTGAGTTCAGGTGGGTGAGACAGATTTCCTAACACAGTATTATCGGCTCTGACGTTCCACGGACTCTACAAATCATTAAAAGTTGCCGGTTTGATCCAAACTTCCAGATAAAGCATGTTCATTACTGATTATAATCGGAGGAGAAATGGTGCGGAGGTGTCCTCAAAAACCCCCGAGTCATTCCTTTGTTTAACTGACCGAACTCCAGTTATGGAGGAAAACTTGTTTTGATTGGAAGTGAAAATGGGTTGGTTTTAATTGGCCAATTCTATCCACTGGAGCAGTAAAATGAGCTGCAATTACCTGCGTTTGAACAAAGTCACAGAGTTTTCTGCAACCATCCGACAAAAGTTTTAAATATGAGCATTTAGCACCTAGGAGTCGGTGGAGACCAAATAGGTGCTAAAAGAGGACTACAGTTGGGCAGAGAACAGAAACGACTGTAGTTGTGTTTGAAGGCAGCTGTCTTTCTAACATTCTGTACGTACTGTATCTGCAATCTACCACTTTTACCTTCATTTGTGGAACATTTAGAATTAAAAAGAGACAGAAATGTGTTGTTTCTGGAGTCTGTGGAGACCAAACAAGAGCTAAAACAGGACTAAAGTTGGACTTAAATGTATTCAGAGGACAGAAACTAGTTGTGGTTGAAGGCAAACATTACCCAGATGCTTTTAATAGGTCGGTTTCATCAACATAAGCTGCCATTTCTGTAAACGTTTAAATTCATGGAACATTTGAATAGGCAGAGGCGTATGCTTTAGGAGTCGACTAAAAGAGAGGAAATACTGGACTTAAATCCATCAATAGGACACACACTTCATGCTGGTAGTGTTGATAGTCATTATAACCCTCTGAGGGAATAAGTACAGCTTTTAGAACAGGCAGTGGTTCCCAGCTACTCTTAAGGACACTGGTCCAGGCAGTAGAACATTTCCAGCGGCAGAGACGGGGTCTGGTGAAGCGTGAGCTGAGCGGTGGCCCGGTGCGACGTCGGGCTGATGTGAAGTGACAGGCTGTGTTGTTCCCGCTGATCTCTGGCTCTCTGTTCTCTTTGGGGAAGCTGTTCTACTTAATAAACACACAGCATCAAAACAACTGAGCCATGATGCCGGGGAACTCAGAGAACAACATGAAAGATGCATGTTGTTCTCTGGAGTCCCGGGGCTCAGTGTTGCCCGCTGTTACGCCATCAGACGTCTTCACATATGCCTACATCGTCTCCTCTTGCCCGGAAGCCCTGTTGGTCCTCCACTTCGGTCCAAATCGAATAATCACCGTAGCTGTTTTATTGATTTCAATGAAATGTTGTGCAAACATTCACGGTACCCGAAAGGTAAGCTTTCGTGAATTCGGTGATGCCCGGACTTTTCCTCTGGCAGCCGCTCGAGGTTGAACATCTGTGAGTTTTAAGTTAAAGAATCCTGACAAATGTTGGACTGATCCTCCTCTTATCACCCTCGGTCTGAAACCAGAGCCCAGTCTGCTCTGATTGGTCAGCTCTGTTGTGATAACAGATGTCCCGCCCCTTAGCCTCACATCACATACAATGTGTTGGAGCGCTAGCCTTTCATTGTATGTGATATTCCATTCATTGCACTACTATGTATATACTATCCTGCTTTGTATTTAGTTAATTTCAATAGTGTTTAATTATCCTACAGTTTATGCATTATGTATCCTCCTATTCAACTGTTTACATATCTTTTCTCTAATGCCAGCTTTGAGATGTCTACGCTTTAGCAATGTTTAATTCTTCTTTTTATTTCTAATTATTTTCGGTGCCTTGTATTGTATTATGCTGCTTCCCAGTTTGGGATAAATAAAGCAATGCTTATCTTATCTTAGCCAATAGGAGTGAGCGAAGCGATGACACGATGGGCTGGAACACGGCGATTTTAGCCTCTGCAGACCATTGACATGCACAGAAAAAAAAAGGGCCTCTTTGAAACAAACCTTAAAAGCCTTGATTGCAATATGCTCCGGTTGAATGGTCTGCCCTGATTACCCTTACACTAAACCACGGACATGTCCTAATGTATAAAGGTTTTCCTGGAGCTCTTTCACCTCTTCAACGGATTCTAAAGCTCCAACTCTTGCGTTCGGTATCACTCCTGAGAATTACCCCGACTTTATTCCAGGGACTCTTTCCCAGCACAGCGGGAGGAAAGTTCCTGCAAACACTGGAGACTTAGTGAAGGGCAACAGGTGGAATCAAAGCAAACATGCTCCCGAAACACAGGAAGGGAGACGCTTTGTGACTGAGCTGTTTATGCGAGGCTTTTGTGAGCATGACATTTCAAGTGTTGTGTTTTGAAGTAAATGGTTAAGCTGAGCCGTCCTCAGAGGAGCGATACGTCAAGAGATTATGTGCATTATCCCTCAAAGCATTCATAATGCATGAGCCCAGCAGATCCCGAGTCTGTAAACAAATCCCAGGATGCCGTCGGAAAGCATTAGATATTCCCCCCGATCCAGAACGATGCATGAGACAGTGTTTCTGTTTTGTTCTGAACTCTCCACCTCTGCTCTGCGGGGCAACATCTCCTGGTGTGGATGAATATTTAGTCCGATGGAGCACATTGTGTTTAATACAAAGAAAAACACAACATAAAAGCTTATACATTATTCAAGTTTAACTTCTCATGACCTTTTCAACTTTACAAAACACGCTTCTCATATTTAATTTCACTCATCTGAAGACACCAAACTACAGTTACTGTTTCTCAGGATGTTCATGTGTATATCAGTATGTAGTGTCTCTACTTTAAAGAGTCCTCTCCTGCTGATGTTCAGGTGTATATCAGTATGTAGCGTCTCTACTTTAAAGAGTCCTCTCCTGCTGATGTTCAGGTGTATATCAGTATGTAGTGTCTCTACTTTAAAGAGTCCTCTCCTGCTGATGTTCAGGTGTATATCAGTATGTAGTGTCTCTACTTTAAAGAGTCCTCTCCTGCTGATGTTCAGGTGTATATCAGTATGTAGCGTCTCTACTTTAAAGAGTCCTCTCCTGCTGATGTTCAGGTGTATATCAGTATGTAGTGTCTCTACTTTAAAGAGTCCTCTCCTGCTGATGTTCAGGTGTATATCAGTATGTAGTGTCTCTACTTTAAAGAGTCCTCTCCTGCTGATGTTCAGGTGTATATCAGTATGTAGAGTCTCTACTTTAAAGAGTCCTCACCTGCTGATGTTCAGGTGTATATCAGTATGTAGTGTCTCTACTTTAAAGAGTCCTCTCCTGCTGATGTTCAGGTGTATGAAGGAGGAACAGCTTGCTCTGTCCCTTCCTGCAGAGAGCATCAGTGTTGTCTCTCCAGTCCAGTTTATTGTTCAGGTGCACTCCCAGGAACTTGTAGGTGTTCACCACCTCCACCTCCTCCCCCCTGAGGGTGATGGGGGTTAGAGACCTCTTCGTGCTCCGCCTGAAGTCCACCTCCAGCTCCTTAGTCTTGCTGATGTTGAGCTGGAGGTTGATGTTGAGCATCTGTGATGCAGCTGACGATGGAGGAGTCATCGGAGAACTCCTGTAGGTGGCATGAGCCAGAGAAGAAGCGGAGGTCAGAGGTGAACAGGAATGGTGACAGCACAGTTCCTTGGGGGGCTCCAGTGTTGCTCACATCAGACCCGCTGCCCTGCGGTCTGACATACTGAGGTCTGCTAGTGAGGTAGTCAGTGATCCAGGCCACCAAGCTGTGATCCACCTGCATCAGGGACAGCTTCTCAGTGAGCAGGTGTGGCTGGATGGTGTTGAAGGTGCTGGAGAAGTGGAAGAACAGGGTTCTTAGTGAGCTGTGCAGCCTCTCCAGGTGTGAGTTGGCTCTGTGCAGCATGTAGATGAGGGCATCCTCTACACCGATGTTGGCCTGGCCGGCTCTGTTGTGATCGATCAACCACTTAGAGATGTCCCGCCCCTTAGCCTATCACGTACAATGTGTTGGAGCGCTAGCCAATAGAAGAGAACACTATGTTCCGGACCACAGGGATTTTATCTTCTGCAGACCGTTTACATGCACTATGGAAGACCACAGAGAGCTTTAAACTGGAAACGTCACAGCTATAGGAAATGTGCCTCTCTGTACGCTGTAGAGCTGTCATTGTGTTCTGATATCAGCTGCAAACCTCCAAGCTACAAAACATGCAGAACCACTGATGTGGTCCTGTAATTAAAAGGTCCCGCTGGAGGAGGATTCTTCAAAGGTGTACTGCTTTGACTGTGTGTGTGTGTGTGTGTGTGTGTGTGTGTGTGTGTGTGTGTGTGTGTGTGTGTGTGTGTGTGTGTGTGTGTGTGTGTGTGTGTGTGTGTGTATGTTTGCTCTTTTTCTTTTTTGGGGCATTTAATTAGAGTATTGGACCTTGAAAATAATGACATTTTGACTTCGTTGGAAAGTGACGACTCCTGTGTGAAATGACTGAAACTGTTCAGAAGTTGAGAACAGTTTCATAAATCGAGGTCATTCATGAAAACAAGGACATCGATTTTTTTCCAGCAAGTGAGGACATTTTTGAAAGTTCAATACTTTGAAGACACACACACACACACAAACACACACACACACACACACACACACACACACACACACACACACACACACACACACACACACAAACACACACACACACACACACACACACACACACACACACACACACACACACACACACACAAACACACACACACACACACACACACACACACACACACAAACACACACACACACACACACACACACACACACACACACACACACACACACACACACACACACACACACACACACACACACACACACACACACACATACAGGGGGAAAAAGTTATTAAAAATATTTTCTGAAACGCCTCCAGGTAACAAATATGTAAACAAGCTCTGCGCCCATTCGTACCGAAATTAACTGTGAAATGTACCTGTTTGTTTCACACACACACACACACACACACACACACACACACACACACACACACACACACACACACACACACACACACACACACACACACACACGAGCGTGGGTAATGATGCAAACAGAAGTGTGGTTCTGAATGGAAAGCCATTTCCATGATAATGATGTTTTCTTCAGATCTGTCTCATCTGTTTCGTGTTGCCCAGTGGAACCTCGTTATCCATTACAGTATATTTTTATTATTGTTTTCTTGTGTTTTCCTTTATTTTACACATTTATTCCTGAAATGGTTCCTCGTTTCTCCATAGAGTGGATTTGTATTTCATTTGTATTATTATTTCATATTCTTTTCCCCACATTTATTCTTTTCATTGATTTTTTAAAATAATATAATAATAATATCCCTTTAAATTACACTTCTGCTGTTCCCTATAGTGTTGACTTCCTGTCTGTCTTCTTCTGCTGTTCCCTATAGTGTTGACTTCCTGTCTGTCTTCTTCTGCTGTTCCCTATAGTGTTGACTTCCTGTCTGTCTTCTTCTGCTGTTCCCTATAGTGTTGACTTCCTGTCTGTCTTCTTCTGCTGTTCCCTATAGTGTTGACTTCCTGTCTGTCTTCTTCTGCTGTTCCCTATAGTGTTGACTTCCTGTCTGTCTTCTTCTGCTGTTCCCTATAATGTTGACTTCCTGTCTGTCTTCTTCTGCTGTTCCCTATAGTGTTGACATCCTGTCTGTCTTCTTCTGCTGTTCCCTATAGTGTTGACTTCCTGTCTGTCTTCTTCTGCTGTTCCCTATAATGTTGACTTCCTGTCTGTCTTCTTCTGCTGTTCCCTATAGTGTTGACATCCTGTCTGTCTTCTTCTGCTGTTCCCTATAGTGTTGACTTCCTGTCTGTCTTCTTCTGCTGTTCCCTTTAGTGTTGACTTCCTGTCTGTCTTCTTCTGCTGTTCCCTATAGTGTTGACTTCCTGTCTGTCTGTCTTCTTCTGCTGTTCCCTATAGTGTGGACTTCCTGTCTGTCTTCTTCTGCTGTTCCCTATAATGTTGACTTCCTGTCTGTCTTCTTTTGCTGTTCCCTATAATGTTGACTTCCTGTCTGTCTTCTTCTGCTGTTCCCTATAGTGTTGACTTCCTGTCTTCTTCTGCTGTTCCCTATAATGTTGACTTCCTGTCTGTCTTCTTCTGCTGTTCCCTTTAGTGTTGACTTCCTGTCTGTCTTCTTCTGCTGTTCCCTATAGTGTTGACTTCCTGTCTGTCTTCTTCGGCTGTTCCCTATAGTGTTGACATCCTGTCTGTCTTCTTCTGCTGTTCCCTATAGTGTTGACTTCCTGTCTGTCTTCTTCTGCTGTTCCCTATAGTGTTGACTTCCTGTCTGTCTTCTTCTGCCTTTCCCCATAGTGTTGACTTCCTGTCTGTCTTCTTCTGCTGTTCCCTATAGTGTTGACATCCTGTCTGTCTTCTTCTGCTGTTCCCTATAGTGTTGACTTCCTGTCTGTCTTCTTCTGCTGTTCCCTATAGTGTTAACTTCCTGTATGTCTTCTTCTGCTGTTCCCCATAGTGTTGACTTCCTGTCTGTCTTCTTCTGCTGTTCCCTATAGTGTTGACTTCCTGTCTGTCTTCTTCTGCTGTTCCCCATAGTGTTGACTTCCTGTCTGTCTTCTTCTGCTGTTCCCTATAGTGTTGACTTCCTGTCTGTCTTCTTCTGCTGTTCCCTATAGTGTTGACTTCCTGTATGTCTTCTTCTGCTGTTCCCCATAGTGTTGACTTCCTGTCTGTCTTCTTCTGCTGTTCCCTATAGTGTTGACTTCCTGTCTGTCTTCTTCTGCTGTTCCCCATAGTGTTGACTTCCTGTCTGCTCTCTTATTTATTGATCGGAGCCTGAGATTACAGAAACTGTCACTTATTACACACTTCCCATCTTTCCTTTGCTCCTTCATCATTCCATCATAAGAATAGATAGACATCCACTCACCACATTTACTTCAAACGGCAGCACGTGTGTGCGCACACACACACACACACACACACACACACACACACACACACACACACACACACACACACACACACACACACACACACACTCGGGTGGCTGAACATTAAAAATGCATCAGAAGCCAATTAGTGTTAGAGAGAGATAAACACAGAGAGAGAATGAGAGATATGAAGGGAGTGATGACTAAGGAAAGGAAGTAAACATGTTTAGCAGTTTGAGGTGGCACCCTTTAGTGTACACTAGCATTACAGAAGAGGAAGAGGAGGGAGAAGAAGATATGTTTATATGAAATATTTGATTTATATTCATTCATTTTATTCTAAAATGGAGCAACTGTCACAAATCCAATTCATCAACTTTCATCTGTCCTAATTCCTTCCTTCCTTCCTTCCTTCCTTCCTTCCTTCCTTCCTTCCTTCCTTCCTTACCTTTCATCTACCTAAATGTCCTGCCTACCTCCTCCTTCTATCTCTACTGTTTCCACTGTTTCCTATAGTGTGTGTGTGTGTGTGTGTGTGTGTGTGTGTGTGTGTGTGTGTGTGTGTGTGTGTGTGTGTGTGTGTGTGTGTGTGTGTGTGTGTGTGTGTGTGTGTGTGTGCTACCTGGGTATTAACTTGTCAAATATGTTTAGATGATGGAGGAGGATGTAAACCTCTGTAATCTTTGCAGGGCAGCAGACAGCTCAGCTCTTGTGTGTGTGTGTGTGTGTGTGTGTGTGTGTGTGTGTGTGTGTGTGTGTGTGTGTGTGTGTGTGTGAGAGAGAGAGAGAGAGCTAACTGCTCAGTGGGAAATAAGCTGGGGTCAAATGTTGCCTCAGTACACGCACAGAATACTAATAACTGAATTAAAAATTGCACTACCTGTAAAGTAAACACACACACACACATTTGTCACAAAAGTCCAATTCTGAGAAAAAAGGGAAATCATGAAAGAACTCTTTGAATAAAGTCTAAATGTATGACATGCTTTTACTTACCGTAGGTTGAGATTCATTTAATGTGAAATAATAAAACAAACCATTCTGTAAACATGAACTAAAAATGTATTCCTGCACATTTACAAAACCCCCTGCCCTCCCTCTTTCAGTGAGGACTCATTTCTTTAATCCAACTCACTGTAGAAAATGATAGTGTGGCTCCATCTGGTGACCGGGAAGAGCTCGAATGTTATTTACAATAGATCTGCAACTAATGATGTGTTCTTGATAATAAATCTGCGTTTTAATTTCTCTGAGCGTTTTTAAAGTCGTTTAAGTTAACAGGCAATAAGTAAATCAGGTCATTCAGGTCAAAACGCGTTATGTCTTGTTTTTGTCCTAAGCGAGGGTCCGTCTCCTTGTAAAAAAACGAGACAGCGATTGGCTGAGTTTATGAAAGAACCCGCCCCTTTTAAGTTTCTCGAAGCCCATTGGTTGGACTAACACCCGGGAGAAAACAACATGCAGTTTGAGTTTGAAGAGTCCTCCACAGTTTCTCTTTCGCGTGTTTTATTCCGTTTTTAATCCTCATTTCTGGAGGAGGGAGACCAGTTACACCAACAGAAAGCATAACAACTCCAGGTTACAATTATTTACCTTCGTACAGAGCGGATATACGTGTTTGAAAGCCGGAAACACTGGACTTTCTCATCATGTGGTAAGTTTTTAACATGTTTTATGAAGTTTAAGGACAATATTCATTTCACAGAACAACTCATACCAGATCAGAGCTGGTAAAGGTGCAGCTAGTTTGAATGGCTTTGTATACTGCAGGGTAGCTGCTGGATTTACTGCAGGTGAACTACAGTCTGATTTAAGGGATTATATTTACCATCATTCATCCTAATCTGCCTAGCAACTAAATAAATGTGGTGGAGCAAAAGTAGAAGTACTCAGATCTTGTACTTGAGTAAAAGTAGAAGTACTCAGATCTTGTACTTGAGTTAAAGTAGAAGTACTCAGATGTTGTACTTGAGTTAAAGTAGAAGTACTCAGATCTTGTACTTGAGTAAAAGTAGAAATACTCAGATCTTGTACTTGAGTTAAAGTAGAAGTACTCTGATCTTGTACTTGAGTTAAAGTAGAAGTACTCAGATCTTGTACTTGAGTAAGGTAGAAGTACTCAGATCTTGTACTTGAGTAAAAGTAGAAATACTCAGATCTTGTACTTGAGTTAAAGTAGAAGTACTCAGATCTTGTACTTGAGTTAAAGTAGAAGTACTCAGATCTTGTACTTGAGTAAAAGTAGAAGTACTCAGATCTTGTACTTGATTTTAAAGTAGAAGTACTCAGATCTTGTACTTGAGTAAAGTAGAAGTACTCAGATCTTGTACTTGAGTTAAAGTAGAAGTACTCAGATCTTGTACTTGAGTAAAGTAGAAGTACTCAGATCTTGTACTTGAGTAAAGTAGAAGTACTCAGATCTTGTACTTGAGTAAAGTAGAAGTACTCAGATCTTGTACTTGAGTTAAAGTAGAAGTACTCAGATCTTGTACTTGAGTAAAGTAGAAGTACTCAGGTCTTGTACTTGAGTTAAAGTAGAAGTACTCAGATCTTGTACTTGAGTAAAAGTAGAAGTACTCAGATCTTGTACTTGAGTAAAGTAGAAGTACTCAGATCTTGTACTTGAGTAAAGTAGAAGTACTCAGATCTTGTACTTGAGTAAAGTAGAAGTACTCAGATCTTGTACTTGAGTTAAAGTAGAAGTACTCAGATCTTGTACTTGAGTAAAGTAGAAGTACTCAGATCTTGTACTTGAGTAAAGTAGAAGTACTCAGGTCTTGTACTTGAGTTAAAGTAGAAGTACTCAGATCTTGTACTTGAGTAAAGGTAGAAGTACTCAGATCTTGTACTTGAGTAAAGTAGAAGTACTCTGATCTTGTACTTGAGTAAAGTAGAAGTACTCAGGTCTTGTACTTGAGTAAAGTAGAAGTACTCAGATCTTGTACTTGAGTAAGTAGAAGTACTCAGATCTTGTACTTGAGTAAAGTAGAAGTACCAGAGTGTAGGAATACTCTGTCACAGTAAAAGTATTCTAAATGTACTTAAAGTAGCGATGCAAGATCTTCCCCACGTTGTTCGCCCTCCTGCAGCACCTCCTCACAACACACGGGGGAGAAACCGTACGGCTGCTTCAGGATCCGGCGTCGCATCGGTTAACCCACTCTGGAGAGAAACCCTTCGAGTGCCGCCTCCGCTCCGAGGCCTTCAGCGTAAGGAATAATCTGAAGAAGCGCCGCATGATCTACAGCGGGGAGATGCCGCTCTGCAGCTCGCACTGCGGGAAAGGCTGCAGCACCTGGTTACCGACGAGCGCAACCTCACGGGGGAGAAACCGTACAAATGTGACGACTGTGGGAACGGTTACGGCCATCCGTCGACGCTGAAGAAACACCGGTAAACTTACGAAGAGAAACCGCACGGCTGCTCCCTGTGCGGGCAGGACTTCGGCGACAACCAAGAGCTGCATGAGTGCGTCGAGGCGGCGGAGAAACCGCACCGCTGCTCTCAGTGCGGGAGGTGCTTTTCCCAGGCTGTGATCCTGAAGAATCACCTGATAGTCCACGCCGGGGAGAAACCCTACGACTGTAAAGACTGCGGGAAGAAATGTGCAGACAAGAGCAACTTCGCCAAACACATACGCATCCACACCGGGGAGAAACCCTTCGAGTGGGACGTGTGTAGGGAACGCTTCAGGCTCCATCAGCACCGAACAAACCACCAACTGACTTTAAAGACCTCGGATAAATAAACGTTCAGTCCTTTACTCAATAAATCAAACCCCTAAAAGTATAACAAATAAATAGAAGTAGCTCTATCACAGACCGTTCCAATACTAAATGCAATAATTGATGTTGTTGCCTTCAGAATAATGATCAACTGAAGGTCCCATTGAGTTTATCATGGGGTAGTACTTCTTCCACCAATGGGTGTCGCACTTGTATAACGTCCATCTTTGACTTCTATAAACCTTTGACAGTTTTCTTTGTTTCTATTGCGAAATAAATGATGCCATACCCGATGATACGTTTCAGTCCCATCGTTACAATGCGAGTCATACATATACCTCCACAGTTGTCCAAATACTTCATGTACTATGTCCGTTAGTTTAAGTGAGTTTTTACACAACTTAAGAATGAAGTTTTGGTCCCACAATTATCGGAGAAATTCCTCTCCTGTTCCTTTCTGTGCTGAAGAAATCAAAGATGCTATAAATACAATTACACTTTGTATTCAATCCTCAAACCATCCCGAAGGAGTCAGGAGTTCAATTCATTTTATTATCTGTGTTTTCTAAATGTATTTGAATTAAGACTGTTATTTATTATTATCATTTTATTACAATTTAATGCGTTTTATTCACTTTTTTACACCCGAAAAACATGCCGTAATTAAATGTAATTTCATTATAATTTCTGTATTTCTATATTTATTTAAATGAATATGACATTAAACTGGGGAAAGAAACAAACAACAATCATGATATTTGTTGTTGTATTTCAAGAGTTCCGATCCTTTTTAACTGAGCGTTCGTCATCAACTGTTGTGTATTTTGTAGATTCGTCGTTCCTTGACTAATACGTTCTGGACGTTCCTGACAGCGCTGTTTGTCACTGCCAGTAAGTGTGTGGGGGTGTGTGTGTGTGTGTGTGTGTGTGTGTTCATGACAAACACACACCCACACACCAGCGCCCTTTGACCTCACACCGGAGGGTAGAAATGTCCTGCAGCGGCGTCAGAGGAGCATTAAGAGAGAAATCTGCAAAGATGAAGAACGTCGTCTTCCTCGCTTTAATATGCGTGGCTTCAACTCTGGTGAGACTTTTTAAATATCACACACATTTTACAAACCCAGAAACAGCTATGAGGAACTAACGGGACCTTCATTTACAAACTGTTAGGATATATTTGTGCTGTGTGCTCAAAAACCTTAAGAACTCTTGAAGGCGTGAAATTAATTTAAACGTTTTACTAATTATTCATTTTTAAAAAGCCTACGTTTTAAGCTTCAACTACAAGGACCATTTTTATCATTTCAAACATTTTTAACAAGTTTAAAGAATGAAACGAATGTGAGAAATATGCAGTTTGTGCCTCGGGCCTGATGTGTGTGTGTGTGTGTGTGCAGGCTGTTCTGGACCCCCGAGGGGCCCGTCCGGTGGAGCAGGCGACCCGATCAGAGAAATGTTCCACAGAGAAGGAGTGGCCTTTCTGCACCGACGACCAATGGGTACCGTCAATATAAAATGTTCTGAAGGATTTCTGAAAATGTTCATTTATTTTTGGGGACATTTTTTATCTAATCCTATTTATTTCTTCCACTTTTCCCAGGATCATGGAAGTCATTATTGCCATTATTTTTTAATAATAAATTAAAAATCTTGTAAAGTTTTTTAATTTATTTTCAAAAATGTTACTTTTACTTTTTAAATATTTGTATTTCATTTTTTGGTAAAATGGGGCAACTGTCTTTTGTCTGATTTTAGACCATTTACATGCACTCAAACCTATAGAGCACTACAGGAAAGGAAAACCACCCGAAACATATAATAGGCCCTCTATAATATACCTCCCCCCAGGGCTCCAAGTGTCCCTCTGGCTGCAGGATTCAGGGTCTGCTGGATAAATACGACCACAGCGCTCTGAAGAAGATCGAGAAGATCCGCAGCCTGCTGGACCAGAACCGGGCCAAACACCGGTCAACTGACCTGGTCTCCAAACAGACCTACAACTACCTGAAGGAGAAGCTCACCGTCGAATCAGGTCTGGAAGATATATATTATATAAAGAGAGAATTTATATAATATTTGAAGCCTTATTCAACATTTTGATCTTGAAGTAAAACATGCTTCATTTCATTTAACATTTCTGAAATATTTGATGTATTTTAGAAAGATTTGAGATTTAATATTCAAAACCCTATAAATGAAGTGATATTTAAAATATTCTAAATTCTACATTTGATATCTTCTTGAGATAACAGGTTTGATTTTAAAACACCTTCAGTAATTATTTGAAGTGTTTGAATCTACGTGACACATCAACATTTCATTCACTACTTTTTAAAACATAATTGATTTTATTAAAAGAAAGTCTAAAACATTTGAGATCTTCCTAGACATAATGTACACATATAGTATTTCAAATGTTGTAATTATTTGTACATGTGATATTTCTCCTGCAGGAAACGATAACAGCTACTACGACCTGGCTCAGAGTCTCCGTCAGAGAATCACCGACATGAAGATCCGGATCGACCGGCAGCTGGGAGTCCTGGCCGCCCTGAAGCAGCGCGTCAAGGACCAGGTGGACGACATGCAGCGCCTGGAGGTACAAATACATATACCTGTACATATAATACCTTCATTATAGTATTTATACTGCGGAGAATACTAAGAACCCCTCTGGAGGGACCGGAAATACTTTATCATAGTGTCTATAAAAACACGTCATTGGTTCGTGGCTGTCCTGGAGTTTTCTGTGGAGTTAGAGCTTGTACA
The DNA here is from genome assembly GCF_036324505.1 of Eleginops maclovinus. Classification (NCBI taxonomy): domain Eukaryota; kingdom Metazoa; phylum Chordata; class Actinopteri; order Perciformes; family Eleginopidae; genus Eleginops; species Eleginops maclovinus. Next base: position 1,143,839 of record NC_086362.1, read on the forward strand.
CACCTTTATTTGAATCTGTATTTCCTTCCGTCAGATCGACATCGACATTAAGCTGCGTTCCTGCAAAGGATCCTGCCAAACCTACTCCAAGTTCGACGTGGACCAGGACAGCTACGTGACTCTGCAGAAACAGGTGAGGACACACCGAAGCTCTTTGAAGACATCTACACGTGTCACAAAGATCCCGGTGAAGGGTGAACCTAACAGATGAGGTGATCCTGACTAGATCCAACCTTTAAAAGTTCAAATGTGTCCCAGTCTGCCCGGCAACAAGGCTCCAGCAGCGACTGTGTTGAGGTTAATCTGTGACACTCATCGGCTCCTCTTCAGGAAACCGTAACCAGCATTCATAATATTTTTTGCCGTGAGCATCTGAGTGTCCTGATGAACCATTTGTGTGATGTTTCTGAGTTTAGTGTTTAAAATGTGATGCTGGGGGGAGCAAGTGTGAAGGCTTTCCCACCAGAAAAAATGTTAACTATGGGTGTCTATGGGCAGGCAGCTGGAGTTTCTTTCACTCAAAGGCTCTTTTGGACCAGATTTGTAAGACAGGTGGATATGATGGAGGCACCGAGACAACGCTGACTCATTTTGCTACTCAAATCATCTAAAGTGATGTGAAAATAGTTAATATTATGGGATTTAGAGCAGCGTTAAGAGGTTTCTTCCCTGGAGATTATAAAGCCCCTCTCACTCTGAACACACACACAGCCATTATAACACCTGAAGCGCTCTGAACATTTCACCAAACTCAAACTGATTTTAGGAGAACCGTACCATCTTTCAAAAAACGCTTTTAGTCCAGGATAGTTGAGAGTCTGGAGAGCCAGGTACACTTTGAATCACCTCTCTTCGGTAAAGTACGGCGAGTCAGTGTGACCGCAAATTTGGATGATTTGGAGCTCTGTTCACATTGACTTCCTATTCTTTCTTATCGGGGGTGAACGTTTTCTGCTAGGGTTCCTGATACTTCCGCACGTTTTGATGTGCATGTTGTGGCTTTGTTTTCCGTAAATAAAAACCTCTTCCTGCAGGTGGACCAGCTGGATTCGCAGACGACGCAGAACATCGAGGCGGTGGGAACGCTGTACGTGATGAAGAGCCGCCCGCTGCAGGGCGTCATCGTGGACAGCATCTACAAGTCCGGACACAGCGGCCCGGTGACGGAGGCTCAGAAGAAGGAAGACATGTTCCCCGACGTGAGCACATCTTCATTTTCTCCACACACTGAATGATCCTGCACACTTTTACACCTTAGATGAATTAATTAATGTTATAAAAAAGGACCAACCGGATTCAGGTGGGTCAGGTCTCTGAATACTTAGTTGGATCCAGAATATTTTCCTTTTATCTCGAACACTTTAATATATTTAGAGTATTTTTCTAATCACCCATCCTCTCTGGTCTCAGGTGAAGACGATGAATTTGATCCTGGAGTTGGAGGGCTCCAGCTCCTCCCCTGCCACCATCTCCAAACCCCCAGGTACTTCCTTCCCTTCGTCTTCATCCACCTCCTCCTCCTCTTCCTCCTCCTCTTCTTCCTCCTCCATCACCGAGCTCGGAGGACACAATGATTTCTTCGGCGGTGGCGGCGGCGGCGGCGGTGGCGGTGGCGGCAGCAGCAGCACCAGTACGAGCCACGTCTCACACATCACCTGCACCAAGAGCATCCGGAGAACCGTGGTGCAAACCAAGGACGGGCCGGTGGAGAGGGTGGAGGAAGTGATCGAGGGAGGCCCTGAATGCCAGACCATGGCGACCCACAACGGTGGATCATCGAGCTCTCTCTTCCCCACCCTCACCCACACTTCCTCCGCCTCTTCGTCTCACACCGTCCACTCGGGCGGCACCAAGGGAAGCCTGTTAGACACCAAGGCCGGGTTCGGGAATCCGTTCGCCGACTTTGGCGCTGACCTCGGCGGGTTCATGACGGACCGCGGCGATGACGACCTTCCCGATTTCCACGCCCGCAGCGTGAAGAGCGTGCGGACGGAGCGGGAGGCCGGTTATATAGGAAAAGGTACCGAAACCTCAGACGTGGAGTAAAAAATAAATCTGCGTTCAGCTAGCCGTTAGCATCAGCTAGCCTTATGTACCAAAAATATGAAGTGAACACAGGACTGTTTATTGTTTAATGCAAGCAATTAAAGATTCTCTGTTGGAGGTATTGTTGTGTTTTTTTAGGTATTTTTGGACCTCAAATATGAAAACATCTGAAGAAGTTTATTGGGAGAAAAGACCTTTTGCGGTAAAAGCTGCTCAGGTTGTGTTTCGGGACTAAATACATTCATTAAAGTTAGCATTAGCATTAGCATCAAATTGCCCCTCGACAAAACCGCTCTCAGTGCACATTGACATAAATGGAAAATATTCAGCAGTGTTTTTTCAGACAGAAATGGGTTGCCGTCGTCACCGTTAGCTGCAGTACATTCAAGCTAGTGGTAGCGGTCCAAGCTAACTGGCGGTCTGCGGTGTCCCCTCTGTCCGCAGATTGTGTCGCCGCCCACAGGAAGCACCTGAACGGAGAAACGAGCGGCCTGTTTAAGATCAGACCCGGTGGCGCCGACTCCCCCCAGGTGGTGGAGGTTTACTGCCAGCAGGAGGGGCTAATGGGTGGGTGGGTGTTAGTCCAGCAGCGGGAGAGCGGCGCGCTAAGCTTCAACCGATCCTGGGCCGAATACCGCGACGGGTTCGGCTCGGTGGACGCGGCGGGTGGTGGGGAGTTCTGGATCGGAAACCAGAACCTCCACCTGCTGACGAATCAGGGCGAGAACATGCTGAAGGTGGAGCTGGAGGATTGGGAAGGTGGGGTAGCTAGTGCGGAGTTCACGATCAGGGTGGGTTCTGAGGGCGAAGGGTATCCGCTTCATGTTTCCGGGTACACAGGAGACGCCGGGGACGCGCTCACGATGGCGAAGTCACCCCACAACGGGATGAAGTTCAGCACCTTCGATAAAGATAACGATAAGTCGGAGGGGAGCTGCGCCGAGATGTACGGCGGAGGGTGGTGGTACAACGACTGTCAGGCGGCTAACTTAAACGGGGTTTACTATAAAGGTGCGTACGAACCGGAGAAAACCGCTCCGTACGAGGTTGCTAACGGAGTTGTGTGGGAGACGTTTAAACCCAAAAACTACAGCCTGAAAACTATTCAAATGTTCATCAGATCGGCGGCTTTTTAATTAGACGCTGATAAAGACTGGAAAGATAACATACTATCCAAGAACTCAAAGCTACGACTGTTGTCTGACTGATGCCTAACCGGGGTTTATTCTAAAGAATTCAACCATATGTCTCCAGTGAGTGTCCCATTTTAACATAACTGTATGCGGATTTGGCGTTAGTGTTTCAGGATTGCAGTTTGGTTTGCTGTCCGGTTCAAATGAATCTGACATTGAAAGGAATTAAAAGGATCTAAAAAACTGCTCAGATGTTCATCCGGTCGACGGCTTTTGTTTTAATGAGCACACTTTTATTCAAACACTAAGAACATCAAGGCAAAAAGAGCTTAAAGTAGGACGTATATTTGTTAGCTTCTGGCCAAAACTCAGCGTTTGCTTCAGACTTTGGACTGTTGATCTGTCCGTAAATCATTCAGAGATTTCACAGTGACTCAAACGGTGTGTGTTCTTCCAGATTGTGTAAATTTCATCGAACTGTTTATGCCACCAGAGTTCGTGGAAAATCACAAAGTTTTCCCAATATTTTCCCCTGTTTCTCCACTTTGTACCGAGCGATGAACTCTTGCAGATCAATAAAGACTACATGTTCACTTCAGCTGCTCCGGTGTGTGCCGTCCTTCGACTAACAACTACTAACAAAGATAAAGCAGGTCTAAAGACTTCCAAACACACCAAAGACATTCAGTCTATAATAAAGGAACTTTCAAAAAGAATGGTCTAGGATAAACTAATCTATGCATATTTATTCAAGAAATCCTTTTTTATTTCAATGTTTTTATTGTTTTCCAAAATCAAATATTTGAATTATAAGAAGGTATTTTAATATCTAATGTAAGGCTGATGTTTACACACCAAAGTAGTGGGAAGTCAGAAGTGTTCACATCAGTACTATTTTAAATGAACACTTGCATCTGGAAGGTCCAACTTTTGTATTCTTCATTAAATTTGAATTATTAAACATATCAATTTTATATTTACATATTAATCCTTCAAATTCAATAAATGTACTCTTTAAATACTTTAAAGTCTAAATTAGGGGCTGAATATTTAAAGTTTTCTTACATGAATAATACTTAAAGGGGATACAAAGGAAAAACAATTGTAATAAAAAAGATGTTACATCTGTAAGTTGTGAATTGCATTGCTGACACATTTTAAATTGCTTCTCATATTTTTAACATTATGGGAATTAAATCTAGAAAAAAGTTCTAAAATGATGTCGAATATTAGTCACCTAAAAAACCCACAATGCATTTTTTAGGTGTCATGCTACAATCTGCACTCCTTATGTGATGTTCATGTTTGTTCATACTGTCTGGTTCTTGGGCAGATCGATCATTACTTTTGGGGTACAATAAACGGGTAGAAGTAAGTTTATCCAGTTTTGAAAATAAGAACTCAGATCTGGGTTCATGTTGGATCGACTTGTTTGTTCATTTCCACTAAGTTGTTTCACCGTGTCCTCTCTTACAACACCACTTCACATTTGATGTTGTGTTTGATTTGGCGGCCGGGCCGAGGTGCACTGACCTCAAACATTTGTTTCATTTCTTGTTTCTGCAGTTTGTACAAGGCTGCAGAAACAAGATGGCCGACAGCGCTCAGGTCACACACACATGATGCGACACTGCCGGCGGGAAACACACTTGGCTCTGTGCGCCGACGACGACTGGGTGAGAAACACACAAAAACACACGACAGTTATTCAACTGTAGCTCATGAGGTGGAAGTAAGATTTAAGGTGAAGAATCCCTCAACATAAAGACCTGGAATATCTGAACGTTTACATCTTACTTCCACCTCATGAGCTACAGTTTAAAAATGTGTTTAGACATTTTCAAAAACGTGATTGTTTTTATCTGACGTTGCTTTTCCAAAAGACGAAAATTATTGGTTTTTTTTTATTATAAACATTATAAAAAATCTGAAGTGACTCAGTGTTTCACACCCATGCTGACACATTATTTCATTTCCTTGTGGATTTACAAAATCATACATAACTCTCTTTTACTCGAGTACACAGTTTGAGTGAAAAAGGGAATGCATTTTCTATATTTTGAGTGCAGTTGTAAAAGTATATCATTCACGTGTTAACCGTCTCTTCAAAAGGTTTCTAAATGCCCCTCCGGCTGCAGACTGCAGGGTTTGATCTCACAGATGGAGAGCAAGGTGGAGAGGAAACTCTCAAAGGTGTGTAAAACAGCGAAGATGCACGAAGAAGCGACGGAGAAGTCCATGGCGGCCATGACACGCCTCTACAACTACAACCGGAGAGTCCTCGTCAGCAGCTACGGTGAGACTGTGATGTCGTATTTCTGCATTGGACCCTGAAGGCAGCATCTCCCTGGTCCAATCGGATTCCTCCATGTGATTTGGGATTATAATCTCTGTGTCAAACAAACGTTTCTGATACTTAGACGTTTCGTTCAGCAGGATAACCTCCACACATTAACCAGTTTCCTCCCTCTATGCAGACGATGACACTCAAAACCTTTCAGGGTTCGCTTCAATTTAACAAATCTGTAATTCACAAAAGAAAGTTTTATTCTCTTTGACACTTTTCCACAGCTAGAAATAAACAAAGGTCTCATTCTGGACCAAACAAAGATAGGATGATTAAAACTAATGCTGTCTGCATCGATCTCCAGTTTCAGAGCTGAAGTTGGTGGAACAAAGCGAAGGATTGGCGAGGAACCTCACGTCGCTTAGTAAACGTTCCTCCAGGCTGTCGCTGCAACTCAAGGGGCTAAACCGCGACGTCCAGAAACAATTAGTGGCTTTGTACCGAACAGAGGTAAGACAACTCTCAGAATCTGCAGTGTGGTGATGCTGTTAAGTACTTAAAGGTGCTCCAATCGAACAATTAAAAGTGTCAGCATCTTTTTTGGGTGGGTGAGCGTTTTGGCATCGTTGAGCTGCAAGATTTCTCCAGCAGATTGATGCTATAGAGGAATAACATGGGTGTTCTCCCGCTCCAGGTGGAGGTTGACATGCAGCTGCGAGCCTGCTCTGGTTCCTGTAAGTCGGTGGTACCGTTCAGCCTGGAACATCACAGCTATATAACGCTTCAAACCGACTTGAAGCACACGGACAAGACTCCTAACCTGAGGAGGAAAGTCGCTTCGCTTCCTAAAGACATCCCTCACATGAAGCTGCAGCCGGTAGACGAAGGCCCGGTATCGCCAGAGTATAAGACCATCCCGACGGTCCAGAGAGATCTGTTGACCCAGTTCGAGGACATTCCCCAGAACCGGGTCTTAATGGAGGAGGTTGAAACTGACGAGCTGCACTGAGGCAGGTTACCGGTGGAAGTTCAGAACAGCACTCCAAGCTGCTTCAAGGGTAATATTTTATGAAATCACAGATAATCAACGCTTCAGTATCTTTGTAATATCGTTATCAAGGTATTGGATGTTCTCTAAATCGCCAAGCCCTACGTCCAACCTCACGTCAAAGAAGTCCGTTTGTCCACTTACTCCAGATGTTATCAGTCGATTAAAGGACCGTGATCATGTATTGGAAAGCAGAATGACTGCAGGGAGGTGAGGCGGGGACGTCTAGTGGCTGTCATTAAAAGAAGATTTATTTTGAGTCTTATTTAAAGTTAAGACTTACTTAACATACTTAACTTACATAATGCACTTAGCTTAATAAACCTATGTTCGTGTCTGACGTGGATTTTATCGTAACCCAAACCACGTCCTGAACCAAACCAGGGAGGGTTGATGGATAAATGTAGGTGCAGTTTGCCCATTCGCCCATCGAAAGCATTATAACAGCAGTAATAACGGACATTTAACAGCATGATAACAAGTATGTGGTTTGTCCAGTTTTGCCTATTGAATGCATTTTCTGCTAAATACTTTTCTATTTCTAACAAATTCAACTCACTATTATTGGAAATCAAAGGGAAATAGCGATGATTTGTATCCATTTTGGGGACAAAGTGAATCTCTAACTTTCAGTGACAGCCGACAAACATTACAACGTCTTCTGTTCATACTTTAGTTTAATGGTTTAAGGTTAAGTCATTCTCTGTACCACCTTTTACACTTCATGGTCAACAAATAATGTATTTCTAAAACACCTCAAACCGTTTGAAACATCTGTAAATATAACACACTCCTCTGTTTTCCTGTTGTATTATTTATTGTCTCAACATGAAGGCGCGGAAACACTGTCTTCCCTCAGCCGAAAACTCTCTGCAGGTTGTAATGTCTTTGTGTCTGCACGGATCAGTTAATAAAACACACTTTGGACATATCAAACTCTGACTTTTTGGGGATTTATTTTGCATACTATTATGTTTCTCTATAAAATACACAATGACTTTTTGTACAATATTTTTGGCCATACTTTTTACATACGAGAGGCAAAAGAAAGACATGATATGAGTGAGTTGCACACTGTCGCTCCTTCTATAATAAGTATTTTATATTCTTTATCTTTGGCATTTATAACCTCCCACTCTTGACTGACCAGATTATCTATTTCCTCTACGATCTCTAAAAGAATGGGAACTTCAGATTGTTCCGATGGCCCATTTTTACAAAACCCGGAGCAACTTTTCCTACTTAAAAGGATTGTCTTTATTCCTTGACAGTCGCTGTTTACACCCACCCACTCCTCTTGATTGACAGTATAATGTAAGCAACATAATTGTTTAGCACCACTCTTCTTTACACCTTCTTTGTGTATTTCACCACGATACGTTTTTGTGTTTTGGACACGTCAGCCGGTCTGCAGGAAGTTATTCAGCTGCGTTCATTGTGGTTCTCTACAGTCCCTATAGAGAAATAACAGGCAGACCAGACAGGAAGTATGTTCCTCAACGTGTTTATTGAGTAGCAGAGGACAGTCGGTTAACTCGTCCTGCACACTGAAGACGACCACACACACACTCACACACACTCACAACCAGCCGAGGTTTCTCTTCTCCTGTAGACACAATAATCTGACTGTTTCTCAATTCTTATTTCACTTCGTTTTAAAGCTTATTTTCAGCACACTCTCCTTTTTAGTTGTGCTTGAATGTGTGTGTGTCCACCAAATTGAAGGATTCAGCTAAAATAAAGGACACACTTTCAAATGAGCTACAAAGAGTTGTGCAGCTGTTTGACCCAAAACCCGAATGCCACCCATTTCCTTTCTGTCTTTTATTTTGGCGGTTTCCTGTCATGTGTGCGTCGACGCTCTCCGATGGGATTATCTGGAGGCGAAGAACGGCCTGATCTTCATGCTGATGGCCTTGAGCGAGTACCAGCTCCCCTTCCAGTTCATCCAGACCATTCCGTCGTCGGTGCCGTGTTTGGCCATTCGGCGGGTGTATGCTCCGCCGATGTAGTATCGGCCGTTGGGATTGGCCGAGTGGCAGCGGTTGTACCACCAGCCGCCTCCGTCCTCCCTGGCGCACTGCTTAGACGGATCGCCCGGGATCCTGGTTCAGGAAAACAAGGACACAGGTACTTAGGGAATGAGCCACTGTAGGTTTACACATATGAGGAACTTGATATATTCTAAGTAGCTTCAACTCTCCCCGTCGGTGAGGGAATAGTTCTGATGGGCCGTTATTAAAAAAGCCTATTTGTGCACCAGCGCATTATCTTACTGCAAAGCCCCATACCTGAACAACGAACGCTTACCCGACAGAAACAGGAAGCTACTCGGATTACTTTGCAAAGATTAAGGCATGACCCGCCCAATGGGTCCCTGATTGCCTCATTTTCGCATCCTCTGCTGGTTGAATTCAGCCATGAGGTTTTAGATTAGTTGGGGTAAGAATATCAGGGTAAGCCAATCAGAGGACTGTCACAGAAATGGGCTTTTGGTCCAATCAACCCCACCTTGGTACATCTGAACAATGGTGACTTGTTTATAGAAAACTGAATTCATTACAGGTGTGTTTGGTCTTGTCTCTTAACTGTGCCGCTAAATGCTTTGTGTTTCCCCCCATGGTGTTGCTCTGAGTCTGGGAATGTCCCAGTAACAGGACACTTACCAGTTGTCGTTGTCTCGGTCGTAGGTGCTGAACATCATGCTGTTGTGAATGGTCATTGTGCGGTTTTCACCAAACAGTTCCAGGGAGCCCTCCAGGAAACAGTTGCCAGCGTTCCCAGTGTAGCCGTCGACCGCCATCACGTAGTTGGACGTCTCTGATTGGATGGTGAACTGGCGGTACTGGGCATAGACCTAAAACAAGAAGCAGGTTTCAATTTGAGATAACATTTGCATACTTAAAGATTAGGTTCTGCCCTGAAGAGAACTGTTGTGGCTCACCTTGGCTCCAGTCCAGTCCTCCATCTCGATGAGGACCTCAGTGGGGCCCATCTTGGTCACGTGACTGATGCGGTCGTTACCCATCCAGTACTCACCTGTGAGGTGAGATAGGGAAAACCACAAAGGGATTCCAAAATCATGAATAAACACATTTCTGAAGATACTCATGCCTTTCCCCCAATTTTTCTTGTTACTATATCATAACTTTTTTGGTAATATTTTCCCACAAAATGTCCGGCTTCCACCCATAAATTACATCTCCCTTTAACAAATCCTCTCGACTCTTATTTTGAAAAGTCCTACCAGGAGTCTGGCAGTGACCCTTCCCAGAGTCGAAGGCGATGTTCCCGAATCCACGTCGATATTCGTCCCAACGTCGACCGAAGTCCACGCTGCCGTCCTGCCTGTTCTGGATGAGTAGCCAGCCTGCGGAAATACAAACGAAAGAAGAAGAAGAAGCGTTAATTAAAAACCTCGTTAGGACATGGGAGAGACCTTAATTAAAAACCTCGTTAGGACATGGGAGAGACCTTAATTAAAAACCTCGTTAGGACATGGGAGAGACCTTAATTAAAAACCTTGTTAGGACATGGGAGGGACCTTAATTAAAAACCTCGTTAGGACATGGGAGGGACCTTAATTAAAAACCTCGTTAGGACATGGGAGGGACCTTAATTAAAAACCTCGTTAGGACATGGGAGATATTAAAAAGGAAGTGATTCTGACCTCCTTTCTGTGTGCTCTGATCACAGAAGACTCGGTACGGAGCGCTGAAGCTGTCGGGCTGGATAAGGTACATCTGGGAGTCTATTCCTCCACGGCGGAAAATATCCTCGCACTCCTTACCTGAAACACACACACACACAAACACACACACACACACACAGGTTCACTACCTCCACAGTGCATACACTACAAATCCAGCATCTCTTTCTATCTTGTGATTTTTTTCATATTTTGGGAAACTTACGCTTTGAATTTGTTTCACATAATTGTTTTAATCACATAATCTATGATTTTTTTAAATTATATTATTGGGGACGCCAAACTCACCAGACACCACGGGGATGGGGCACTTGGTAGTGCAGGGCTCCTTACAGTCCTCCCTCTGAGCCTGGATCGCCTTCTCCAGCTTCAGGATCTTCAGACGGATCTTATCCAGGACGCCCTGCAGACAGGAAGCAGTTAGCGTCAGTGTCTGTAGTCTTTACTGCACACAGGAAGCAGTTAGCGTCAGTGTCTGTAGTCTTTACTGCAGACAGGAAGCAGTTAGCGTCAGTGTCTGTAGTCTTTACAGCAGACAGGAAGCAGTTAGCGTCAGTGTCTGTAGTCTTTACAGCAGACAGGAAGCAGTTAGCGTCAGTGTCTGTAGTTTTTACAGCAGACAGGAAGCAGTTAGCGTCAGTGTCTGTAGTCTTTACTGCAGACAGGAAGCAGTTAGCGTCAGAGTCTGTAGTCTTTACTGCACACAGGAAGCAGTTAGCGTCAGTGTCTGTAGTCTTTACAGCAGACAGGAAGCAGTTAGCATCAGTGTCTGTAGTCTTTACAGCAGACAGGAAGCAGTTAGCATCAGTGTCTCTAGTCTTTACTGCAGACAGGAAGCAGTTAGCGTCAGTGTCTGTAGTCTTTACTGCAGACAGGAAGCAGTTAGCGTCAGTGTCTGTAGTCTTTACTGCAGACAGGAAGCAGTTAGCGTCAGTGTCTGTAGTCTTTACTGCAGACAGGAAGCAGTTAGCATCAGTGTCTGTAGTCTTTACAGCAGACAGGAAGCAGTTAGCATCAGTGTCTGTAGTCTTTACTGCAGACAGGAAGCAGTTAGCGTCAGTGTCTGTAGTCTTTACAGCAGACAGGAAGCAGTTAGCATCAGTGTCTCTAGTCTTTACTGCAGACAGGAAGCAGTTAGCGTCAGTGTCTATAGTCTTTACTGCAGACAGGAAGCAGTTAGCGTCAGTGTCTGTAGTCTTTACAGCAGACAGGAAGCAGTTAGCATCAGTGTCTCTAGTCTTTACTGCAGACAGGAAGCAGTTAGCGTCAGTGTCTGTAGTCTTTACTGCAGACAGGAAGCAGTTGGTCTGTAATGTGTCCTGTCTCACTGACCTGCAGCACTCGGATGTTGGAGGGGAACACGGTGTCGACCGTCTCCTTGATGTAGGCGTGTTGCTCCTCCACCCGATCCGTGTACTGACTCACCACCCGGCTGTTATCTGAGCGGGAAACACACCGGTGTTACTGGCAGTGTGTGCTAAACTCGTTCAAGATGCACAAAGATAAGTAAAGGGGTATTTTAGGGAAGTAAATATAAAACGGGTTATATAAAATGTAGGGTATGTAACTATCCGAAATATTGCCACTTTTGCTCAAATGTTTGGACTCTAGCTAATTCTGAAGCTTGCGATGTGCAAGTTCAGCATGATGTATGCAGATGTATATTTTGGGTAAAGTAATTATATTACTGCTGTTGAAACACTGACCAAAACTCACCTTTTGAGACTAGCCAGATAAATGTGCTTTTATTGCTCGATTTTAATTCGACTTTTATCTTATTTGGATTTTTTTTTAGCCTCTAAAAAATGTCTAAAATATACAAATGAAAAATCGCTTTTATTTGTTCTTCTACTCTGCCTGAATTTTGTGTCTGTAAATATTTCAAATATTTCAAAATCTATGGAAATATTTGTTTATTTGAGTTTTACTTTTTGGGACTTTAAAAACCTTGCAAATCATGTAGAGAAGAAAAATGGAGAATATGAATTAAAAATCCCTTGTTTTGCTTTCGGCTGGATTTCGGGTCTGTAAAACACTCCTGCAATTATTTGTCAAATCACTCCAAAGATAAACTAACTTTTTTAGACTCTAGCAAATCCAAACTGCACTTCATAAACCACCATTGATCCCTGCCATCATGCAGACGTATATTTAATGCTTGTGCTGAATAAAAGGTGAGTGTTTCTCACCGTTGATGACTCTCTGCCTCTCCCTGAGAGACGAGGAGATGCTGTTGACGTAGTTGTACACGTTGTTGGAGGATCGAGACAAATCCTCCACCAGAGGCTTCAGCTCGTTGATGCTCTGCCACAAACAGAATAATATGCATTTAGATTTAAAGCAACGGATATGGACTTGAACGAGCTCTCAGCCTTGTTGGAACACTACATTTCTCTGAAAAAAAGAAGACGTTTTACCGTCTTGACGTTCCTCTCCTGCTTCAGCAGCATGGTCTTCAGCTCGCAGCCGGTCGGGCACAGGACACCCTGATGGACGGAAACATATCTGGTTAATCCCCCTCCTTATATTCTCACCCAGTTATCCTTTGCTGGTGTTTTCCTACCATCTCCTCTGCAGCGTGAATACATCCTCCTTCATCGGGCTGCACCTCCTTCTCCTGAACCTGCTGACCTGCCACCGGAGTGGCAGAAGGGCGGCCGCGATACCTGGGACAAACCAAGCCAAACATTAGGTCTAATTTGACCCGTGAACCACTGAAATGTCTTTAAAACGATGGGAGAGATTGCACTAAAACGTTGTATCCCGCTGGACTTTGTTGTGCTTTTTATTTAAATTACGTTTTATATAAAAAAGTCAGAAAAGCCTACCCTGGTTTAGCGGCTAATTGAGTCTAAATGGGATCATGGTTGACTAAGCGTGCATCATGCTGTCCTGGAGAAGACTCAAACCACAGATTGAGACCCTAAACTCATCAGGAAGTCGTCCACCGACGTAATAAATCAAACTAAAGTAGCGGCATTTTCTCGTAGACTTCTATACATGTGCTGTATGTTATATGGTTTTTCTCTCCATTCTTTATTTGTAGGAACCAAAATGTTCACCAATTGAGAGAACAGTTGTCTAATGATGGAATATCTACCAGCAACTCATTTTCTCATAACCATATAATAACTAAACCTAAATTAAGAGAAATGTGTGGAAGTACTTCTAAACATGTTCTTCTTCATAGACTTCTAGACAATTTTACAATCAGCTTGTCGCCCCCTGCTGGATATTAGAGAGGATGCATTTTAGGGTTTTGTACCCCTAACTAAACCTTAATTAAGGTTAGACATGTTTGACCTTTAAACTCTTTTTCTCATAGACTTCTATACATGTTCTTCTTCTTAGACTCCTAGACTAGGGTTTGTAACTCTAACTAAATCTAAAATGAAGACTAGAGATGAAATCTGAACTATTTTTCTAGACTTCTGTACAATTTTACAATCAGTGTTGTCGCCCCCTGCTGGATATTAGAGAGTGTGAGCTCTTGACTCTTTTTGTCATAGACTTCTATACAAGTTCTTCTTTTTAGACAACATTGATCTTTATCGACATATAGCGGCGTCAGCAGTAAAATACATTTACATCAAAAGATTAAAGTTTAAATCTACCTGGCGCCGCCGCTGATGGGGGGAGGGGCATAGCGGTTGGGGGTGTATGTGTCGTGGCCTCTCGTGGTTGGGCGATGACCTCGGGCATCTACACTGGTCGATGGTGGCGTCTGCAGGTCATCAAGATAAATATATTAAAACATGTATAATAACTTCATTGATTAATGTTTGCAGAGTCATACTCACTGTCCCGTTCTTCGTCGTCGTGCTCTTGGCGTCCTGGGGAAGAAGACAGGAAAAGATTGTGCATTTTTTCTCAGTGCAACTTGTGTTTGTCACTGTTGTTTAATAAAGGATGCACACACACATACACACACTTACCGTGTCATAGTTGTCATAATCCAGTTCATCATGAGCCAAGGCAGCGGACACACACACGCTCACACACACACACAGCAGCAGCAGCGTCCTCATCGTCGGCTGTCGATAAAGTTTTATTTCAAAGCGCTCGTCAGTCTTCAGTGTGCTCTCTCCCGTTTCTGTTCCTGAAACCTGCTTCACCACTTATATATCCCCTGTGTGTGTGTGTGTGTGTGTGTGTGTGTGTGTGTGTGTGTGTATTGATCTGCTAGATATTGGTCAGTATGTGCAGGAACAGTTTACATAACCTGAGTCACTGCACACACTGAACAGAAGGACAAACTGACTAACAAGCATTCTGAAACTGAAGAGGAGACAGGGTTTAAACTACCTTTGAGATGTCTTCGTAATGATTCAATGAAAAGGTTGAAATAGTAAAACACACAAAGGGTAAAATATTAAAAAAGTTGATTACATTTTTATAGAAAAATAGGAAATCTTTGGAAGAAAAAAGCTGTAAACAATAAAAGCGAATCATTTCAGATCAAAATGATTGCAGTATTTCAGTCAATGTGGAAAAAAGTCCTGTCTTTTAAGGAAAGCAACTGGAGCAATATCTCTTATTAATATCCCCCAAAAGTTATATTTAGAGGAAAACAAGTCAAGTTCATAAGAAAAAAGGACATTTTATAGAAACATTTTTTACATTTTTCGGGGAAAGAAAACAAAGTCAAACAATTCAGGAAAGAAAAGAAAAATTCCCCAAAAATGTGAAATATTTAGACCCAAAGTCTTAATGTGATTTATATCTTTAAACGGCGGAGAGTCACTTTCGGGAAATCAGGACGATTGAGCAACGGATGTTTGTTTGAGTCCAAAAGGAGACGTGGTGCAAATCCTTAAACACACACACACACACACACACACACACACACACACACACACACACACACACACACACACACACACACACACACACACACACACACACACACACACACACACCTCTTGTATCCTTATTTAAAACCTGACGTGAGGAGAGAAATGAACTTTTCACTTTTCATGCATTTTTTAATAATTCCAGCATCACAGTTCTTCGTTTATACAAACTTACTTTAAATGCAGAAAATAAAAGCCAACCTCTGGGAGCTTCTGTGCTTGAATATTTATCTAAAATAACAAACCCCGGCTGATCAGACCCTCTTGGCACAGAGGAAGGTCAGCCGTGTGTCGCAGGAGGCGGGATCCCACTTCTTCTCATCTGAAATCAGAACCAGGACGGTATATCGGTGTTCAGCTGGCATTATGTGGTGCACTTACAGGACTCAAAAGGCAGGTTGAGTTTATTTTTCTCAGAGTTTAAAAGTAAACGTTACTGATTTAATTCAGCTCAATCCTGCGAAGACAAATGGTGTGAGTGAACCCCCTTTGACCGTAGCATTACTTGCAATAAACAGATCAAATCTATCCTGAAACAGCACATCTGGAGCACCGAAAAACGTCTGTTCACATGACTTCTTCCTGCTGAATCATCTGGTTTACTGCCGCTGCACAAACCAGATGATTCAGCAGGAAGAAGTCATGTGAACAGATTTTTACTTTAGTTGAGTTAAAGTGTGTGTGTGTGTGTGTGTGTGTGTGTGTGTGTGTGTGTGTGTGTGTGTGTGTGTGTGTGTGTGTGTGTGTGTGTGTGTGTGTGTGTGTGTTTGCTCTTTTTCTTTTTTGGGGCATTTAATTAGAGTATTGGACCTTGAAAATAATGACATTTTGACTTCGTTGGAAAGTGACGACTCTGTGAAATGACTGAAACTGTTCAGAAGTTGAGAACAGTTTCATAAATCGAGGTCATTCATGAAAACAAGGACAAGGATTTTTTTCCAGCAAGTGAGGACATTTTGAAAGTTCAATACTTTGAAGACACACACACACACACACACACACACACACACACACACACACACACACACACACACACACACACACACACACACACACACACACACACACACACGTGTGTCTTACAGCCATGGTTCATCTTCAGACAGTGCTCGCTGGTCTTCGTGTTGCTTTCCGTGTTCCAGTTTTCGTACAGAAACCTGGAGCCGTCACTCCACATCCAGAACAACACCTGCAGAATGTATATTGGATAATATGTACATACACAAACATGTTTCCGATCCGGCACATTTTGCTCTGTAAAGAACCCGATCAAACCAAAAGACGTAATTACTGTCAACTCACACCCAGAAACCCGTTCACTTCCACTGATTCTTTCACTACTCAACAGATGAGGTGTGCACGGTTGGTGATTATATCGTGGAAAAGACGTACGTACGTTCACGCAGTTGTGGCCTCCGATCCAGGTGGGGGGGAAGTCATGGGTTTCTTCTCGGGTCAGTGCCTGCAGGAAGTGGTTCTCCTCCGGACTCCGGACTGAGGCCAGGTTAGCGCCTTCGAACATACAGTAGCTCTGCCGGGAGAAGAACCGCTATAGGTTATAAAAGCTCCACGTTTAACAAAGTAAAAGCTCCACGTTTAACAAAGTAAAAGCTCCACGTTTAACAAAGTAAAAGCTCCACGTTTAACAAAGTAAAAGCTTCATGTTTAACAAAGTAAAAGCTCCACGTTTAACAAAGTAAAAGCTCCACGTTTAACAAAGTAAAAGCTCCACGTTTAACAAAGTAAAAGCTCCACGTTTAACAAAGTAAAAGCTCCACGTTTAACAAAGTAAAAGCTTCATGTTTAACAAAGTAAAAGCTTCATGTTTAACAAAGTAAAAGCTTCATGTTTAACAAAGTAAAAGCTTCATGTTTAACAAAGTAAAAGCTTCATGTTTACCTCCGCCTCTACCCAAGTCTTCGGGGAGTCGATGAAGATGAAACACTGCCGGCCAAAGCGGGACCAGCCGTACGGGCAGTAGAACTCCCGGTCTGAAAAAATACCATTTAATATTTAACTTGTTTAAACACTGCAACCAAGAGCTGCATGATTTAACAAAATAAAAGCTCCATGTTTAACAAGGTAACCCCCCCCCTCACCACAGTTGACGGGTACGGTCCCCGGCGGCGTCCTGGTGTTGGGGATCTCCCCTCCGGTGATGATGTCGACGCACCAGCAGTACCCGGTGGATTTGGCGCACTGCTGCGGCAGGAAGTTCCCGTTGGCGTCGCACTGTGGCATGAAGGCACCGGGGATGCCCGGCGGCGTCAGCTGCACCAAGTACTCACACAGCCCCGACGTCCGGGTGCTGAGGGAGTTGTTGATCGCCATGGAGACACTCAGGGACAGGAAGCGGGCGAGGGTCAGGGTCACGGTGAGTGCCTTCATGGTGACGATGAGGAGGGAGCTGAACAAACAGGAGCAAAAAATAGAAGATCTGACAAAATATAAACAAATGAAATCTAAAAAGCTGGTTTCCTCAGCATGGCTTTAAAAAATAATAAGTCGTTTAGATGATGAGACAAAAGGATATGACCAATATGTTTGCTAAAATATTACATATCAAAATAACAAATCCTGTAAAGCATATGATCAAAGTTTAGGAACAAATCAATTCTGTCAAATATTCCTCAAAAATGAAACCTTACAAAATAATTCATTCTGTAACAAACATCATTTGATGTGGTTAGAAGGAAAACATGTACGTGTTTCTAATCAATTCCAAAAATAAGAAATTCTGTAGAAATATATGATCCTGTTCGCCAAAAAAAGAATCTGAAAAACCAAATGAATGTGCTTTCAAAATACAGATGTACCGTAGAGAGCCCTTTTGATAACACTGCCGTTAAAAACAAGCATTAAAGTAAATGTAGAGATATGAAGCAAAACCAAATCTAATCTGTCAAAAGGAATAGATAAGAAACATCAATGTTTGATATTAAATTGTGGAAAAATGGATGATCCATACTTTTACAGAGAGAGGTGTATTCCATGAACCGGTGCTTCGAAGAGTGATGGATTCTGTCCGGACTCACCTCTTCCCGCAGCAGTTGAGTGTCTGTGTTTCTGCAGCCTTTTATCCCGCAGATCTTCCCCGCCTCTCTCGAGTCATTATTTTATTTCCCACGACTTCTCCTAAAGCTCGGGGGTCAGAGGTCGGTGCAACAGAGCTGCAGAGGCATGTCTCCCTTTAAATACACCTTTTTATTGACCAGTGTTGTCGCGCTGACTCTTGGGTTTCATCTGTTTTCACGCCTTCATTGTTCTGGAGTCTCAGCTTTCAGTCTCGTCTGGCTTCCAGATGATTCCCTCTCATTTCACATAAAGCTCACATTATTCTCCTGACCTTGTTTTGTGCAAATCTGGGACTTTATTTTGGCAAGAGAACACCTGAGGAAGGCTGGATCATATCAAGTTATAGCCTCCGAAATAAACAACATACAGTGAGACAAAAGGTGATATTTTTAGGTATTGTGGAATTTAAGCTGAATCAGATAAAACAAACATCTTATGAATACCCCCTGAAACCTCCCCAAAGAATTAGTTCTATTTAGACATTATTCCTTTGTATTACACGTTGTCAGAAATGTCCTGTTCTAATATGCAAATGAGGCTTTATCTTATTAATGTGCTCATTTGCAGATTGGATGAAGTCAGCTTCCAAATTCTTGTTTCATTTTGTTCAAATATTAAAGTTGAGAGCGAGTCTCTTTCTATAAGTTCACAAATAAAGCCAACCAAAGTTATTTTCTGCATGTTTTGGGCAATAAAGTGTGAAATCCGAGACAAAAAGTCCTGCTTTTGTGCAATATTTAAAAGCGGCAAACATTTAAAGACAATGTTCATTAAAAATATAACTATTGTATTAAAGTATTATTAGGAGTTCAATCTCAATTATTTTACAATATTTAAACTTCTGTTTTCCTAAATATGAGTACTCGTTTTTGTAGGATTATTATTATATATCTATATTATATTTGCATCTTAAAAAACTGGACTGTTTTATTTGGCTGTACTTGATCTTGTTTTCTGGAGTTATTTGTATTCATTTCAAAGTTATTTCTAACTTTGAAATGAACACATTTTAGGGACTGAATGTTTGACCCTTCTTTGTGCTCCAAGTATTACGCCTGGTCGCTGGTATCCTCCAAAGATGGCCGACGTGCCGTAGATCTACGGACACAGACAGACAGACTCAACTAAACTCCTGGATTAAAGGTTCTCTTTCCTCCTGTCTGAATAGGAGACAGTCCTCACAGTTTATTTATCACATCCGTATCATCCCCAGCGAGTAACTGCAGCCTGAACACGAGGAATAACGCCTTTCATAAAAAGACGGGACGGATTCTGTTCAGGGGTCCATTCGATATCACAAGATATGTGACCCAGATTAGAACCATCCAGACTTTACGTCTCCTCGCTGTTTGGGGTTTAATATGTGAAGTAACAGTACATTTACTCAAGTACAAGACCTGAGTACTTCTACTTTACTCAAGTACAAGACCTGAGTACTTCTACTTTACTGAAGTACAAGACCTGAGTACTTCTACTTTTACTCAAGTACAAGATCTGAGTACTTCTACTTTACTCAAGTACAAGACCTGAGTACTTCTACTTTTACTGAAGTACAAGACCTGAGTACTTCTACTTTTACTCAAGTACAATATCTGAGTACTTCTACTTTAACTCAAGTACAAGACCTGAGTACTTCTACTTTTACTCAAGTACAAGATCTGAGTACTTCTACTTTTACTGAAGTACAAGACCTGAGTACTTCTACTTTTACTCAAGTACAAGATCTGAGTACTTCTACTTTTACTCAAGTACAAGATCTGAGTACTTCTACTTTTACTCAAGTACAAGACCTGAGTACTTCTACTTTTACTCAAGTACAAGACCTGAGTACTTCTACTTGTACTCTAGTACAAGATCTGAGTACTTCTACTTTTACTCAAGTACAAGATCTGAGTACTTCTACTTTTACTCAAGTACAAGACCTGAGTACTTCTACTTTTACTCAAGTACAAGACCTGAGTACTTCTACTTGTACTCAAGTACAAGATCTGAGTACTTCTACTTTTACTCAAGTACAAGATCTGAGTACTTCTACTTTTACTCAAGTACAAGACCTGAGTACTTCTACTTTTACTCAAGTACAAGACCTGAGTACTTCTACTTGTACTCTAGTACAAGATCTGAGTACTTCTACTTTTACTCAAGTACAAGATCTGAGTACTTCTACTTGTACTCTAGTACAAGATCTGAGTACTTCTACTTTTACTCAAGTACAAGATCTGAGTACTTCTACTTTTACTCAAGTACAAGACCTGAGTACTTCTACTTGTACTCTAGTACAAGATCTGAGTACTTCTACTTTTACTCAAGTACAAGATCTGAGTACTTCTACTTTTACTCAAGTACAAGACCTGAGTACTGCTACTTTTACTCAAGTACAAGAACTGAGTACTTCTACTTTTACTCAAGTACAAGAACTGAGTACTTCTACTTGTACTCTAGTACAAGATCTGAGTACTTCTACTTTTACTCAAGTACAAGATCTGAGTACTTCTACTTTTACTCAAGTACAAGACCTGAGTACTTCTACTTTTACTCAAGTACTCAGATCTTGTACTTGAGTAAAAGTACAAGTACTCATGTCTTGTACTTTTACTGAAGTACATTTGATATAATCTTGAGTATTTTAATAGGATTTCTTCTCTAATTGAATTATATTGGCAGGTAAATATAGATCTGCACAGGTATGCTCAGTCATTCATTATAATAAATTGTAATACATTATATATACTACAATATATATCATGTATTATATATATTGTAGTATATTATATATATAATATGTATTGGATATTAAAGGGTTGGAACCCCCTTCATTTTACACAGTATTAAATGGAGCTGGGCGCCATCATGTGGTGAAGATGAATAAATGTAAAGTCTATAAAACATCCATTTTACCAATAAGTAAGAATAGTTTTAAAGATGCACCAATCCCATGAAATCAGAATACACAGGGTAAGGTTTTGATTGGTCAGCCGTTTAGAGACGTCCCGCCTCTTAACCTATCAAGTACAATGTGTTGGAGCGCTGCCGACAGAAGGGTGAGTGTTCCATACTGATGTCACTATGTGTGTGAGAGAAAGTCCCTCTGGAGAGACACAGGGATTTTAGCCTCTGCAGACCATTAACATGCACACTATGGATCACAGTGCAGGAGAGGGGACACTGAAAGAAAGCAGATTAGGGCCTCCTTTAAAAGTCGTCATGCTCTGATACCTTCTGACAGATGCAGGTTTCCTCCCGAGAGTGCGTTTTCACTACCTCTTTTTGAGTTTGACTTCCTCTCCCATAAGACTCTAAAAGTCTGTTTTTGGATTTGAATCAGTGAAGAGCTTCAGGCTCCAGCTCTGCAAAGAAAACGAGGTAAGTCTCACTCAGATACACGATCAAACCCTAAGATCACACATGGAATGCACGCTATTGAATGCATACTGTCAGTCCTTTGCCGAAAGGAAGTCCTTCTGCTAATGATTCACCGTCTCTGCACGTGTCGCTGCGCTGCATTGTCAAAGTGTTGCATGGATTCACTTTTCTATAGACCTGAATGAAACGCTTGCACCCCCGGGTACATGTGAAGAGACACTTCATCGCGACACCTTCAATAACTGATCAAATCAGTTATATATCAGGCTTCTCTCGGGTTGATCCTGGACTTCCTTTGCTCAATGTGTATTCTTTTTATTTGATTTCCACCTAAGATGGTAAATGCATTCTTCTTTCCTATATTGCATTTATTGATATTATATTGCTGTAAAGCTGCCGCTAGAAGGGGCAGCGCTGTTTAAAAATATCTCATTTTTATTCCCCCTGCCTTTATTTGACGGAAGAGAGTGTTGAAAGCTGGAGACAGAAAAGGGGGGATTTATTTTGTCACCTCTCCTAAAGCCGTTGCATTTACATAAAGGCTTGTGAAAGTCATAATAGAACTCTAAAGACTTCCCCTTTCTTCAAATAGCACTTCCTCCCTGAGTTTCTTTCCCTTTGTGTTCTACTATCCATCAGACAGTACATGTCACAGGATTATGTAATAAAGATACCCAAAAATTCCCTTACAGCACACATGTAATGAGTGGTGCGGGAATGAGTCCTCAAACCGGGAAATGAGTCTCCAAGTGGGCATTTTTATGCGATAATCACATGGAGAAATCCCATTTCCTTCAGGGTCCAACACAGACATAGGTCCTCCTTGCAGCACTTTACCAACCTCTTCTTTGCCCCTCTGCAGTATGGCGCTGTTGCCCAACCTCCACCTCGCCCTCCTCCTCCTCTTCCTTGCCATGTGTCGAGGTCAAAGGTCAAACCCCGGCGGCGAGAGGTCGTCCTGCGATCGCTGCGACCCGCAACACGCCTGCAACTGCTCCCACGCCGGATACACGTTTGTTCCCATAGTAACAGACCGCGCCCTGACCCTTGACCTTTCCTTCAACGACATCACTGTGGTGACCGGCGGCGACCTGACGGCACACGAGGAACTGCGGATTCTGATTCTTCACCGTAATGTTGATGAGATCTTAATGGGTTTATGTCTAGTCATTTTATCATGTATATACTTGATATTCTAACCCCCCCAGGTGTAGTGTCGAGCAGGGAAAAGGTTCCTGCCTCACTGTGACGTTTGAAGATGGAAATTGTAAAGAACAACGATCATAATGATAACCACTTCAGTAGACCAGAGCAGGACCCCTGTGGAACTCCGGATCATTCCGCATGTTTTTAAACTCAGATATTCCCGTCCTCTAGGTAACAGACTGTCTGAGATCCATCCGGCAGCGCTCGACTCTCTGTGGAGTCTGGAGCAGCTCGATCTGTCCGACAACCAGCTGACTGCCATCAACCGCAGGTGGTTCAGTAAGCTAGGAGCTCTGCAGGAACTCAACCTGCTCAACAACCCGTACAGGTGAAACGCTCAGGACGCATTACAGTTCATTATATTGCTTCAAGTAAGCCACTTGCTGATGCAGCGCCTTCAAATAAGCTGAACCGTTTTAAAAACTACACATTTTCTTGAGATTTTTAACGGCCAAGGTGCAGTTAGTCCGTGACTGAAAATGGCAGGATAGAGAACAGGTGGGTTTCAGTTTAGGGGTATCTGGGTCCGTGTTAAAGAAGAAGCTAAAACCTCGACAAACTGTCAACATATTTTGTGTCTTGTGTCCTCCAGCTCTCTGGGATCTCGTCCGGTGTTGCAGAGGCTGGTCAGGCTGAGGAGGCTGATGTTCGGAGGTCCTGCTCTGGAGGAGCTGAAGAGGGGAGATCTGTCTGGAGTCTCTCAGCTGGAGGAGCTCACTCTGCAGGCAAACAACCTGAGGAGGTGCGAGACTGACAATGTGCGGGTTGTTTTCCAAGAAACCCACGGTCACACACAGCACGACCGTGTGGTTAAGGAATGAGTCCTAGAACCTGCATATGAGACAGCATTTAACCTGTTCCCTGTTGTCCCCGGGTCTGGAAATCAATGGTGCTCTGAATGTGTTTTAGTCCTGAAATAATCACAAGCTAAGGGACTATAATTCTAACCCTCTGGTCATTTCATTTCATTTGTTTACGATAACCAAATATCGTTTAAGATTTGAAGATAGAAGGTAGTGTGAGGACCAAAGACCAAATGATTATCAACAATAATATCCTAAAATGCTCTCTTGTAGAAATGTGTTTCCAGGATTGTCTTGATGGATTAAACATTGAGACCAGTGATTATTCAGCTCACAGTCTGGCCTTCAAAGGTCTTACTATTTCCACTTCTGTCGTCCTGTTTCTCTCCATCTCTGCAGGTACGAGTCCGGGGCGCTGGCGGACGTTTGGCCGTTGGGTCGTGTCACTTTGAGCCTCCATGGTCCGTTTTTAACAAACGAAGCCTTAGCTTCGGATGTGATCGGGGATGTGTCCTACCCTGAGACGCCTATTATTCTGAAAGACCTCCATCTGAATCATTCCATTCAGCCCTTCAAAGAGATGGTCCGGAGGAGAGTCAGGTCTGTACAAATAAACCCTTTAGTCAGGTCTAGTCGTACAAATAAGCGTTACCTAGAAAAGATTTTGGGTGAAAGAGAAGAAATTAATGTAATAGTTTAAAACGCTAATAACTAGCGACAATAACTAGCATGCTAATTGTAATCCAGCACTTTTTCCATAAGCTACATGCTAGCCAATATAAACGACCACATTATCAGACAAAACAAAAGTGTCTTATTCTCAAATCTACACAAATGAGTGAGCAACACCTAGTGACCACTGATCCCTTAGCCTTTGAGAATCCTTCACCACATGCTTTACAGAGCTAAGAGCGCAATCACTGCTTGGAAACACTTTACATCTGCCAGAAAATGTTGAACAAAACAAAAACTCAGTCTTCTATGATGTCTTTCTTCAGGAAAATTACCTTCTGCAACATTTCTTTGACGGATAATGCCATGGTTGACTTCCTTGAGACGGTGGATGGTGAGCCGATCACATCCCTGTTCATGGACGGCATCACGCTGATCGGCGAGGGCAGGTAAGTTCACAAACATGATCCGTCAAAACCAGCAGTTTTCTTTCTAGATTGAAAGACTTTTTATCAACCCTTCAGATTCCAAAAAGTGACAAACATAGGGACGAACTTTTGGTCAACTGTGGATAATGTGGTTTGATGGTTGGTGTCAGGTGGGAGAAAGCCAGATGGAGCGATCATAAAAACATCGATGAGTTCTTCGTACAAAATGTTGTGGTGCTGAATGTCTATCAGTTTACCTCCTTTCTGCCGCTGGGGTTTTTGCTGAAGTACCCCAGAAAGGTGTCCGTCATAAACTCTCAGGTAACTGTGTTATGGGGTAGTCGGAATTTTAAGAAAACAATTAGGGGGTGTGATTTAAAAACAAAAATGCTTCTCCACTGAAGATGTTTGTGATGCCCTGTGCCACGTCCTACCTGCTGTTGAACCTGCAATACCTTGACCTTTCCGACAACCTGCTGACCGAGCTGACTCTGACGGAGACGCTGTGCAATGGTAAAGGCACGCTAAAGGACCTCCGAGTCTTAAACGTCAGCGGAAATGCTCTGAAGGTACTTCCATTTAAAGGTTGTCGTTGAATCGTTGGGTCAAGATACTTAACGCGAGTCGTTACGTATGTTAAGAGCTTTGAGGGGTCGGAAAGACTGGATAAAGCACTAGAGCATTTACCATTTACCATTGTTGTAGTTTTACACATTGATACCACAAGGTCCATCATTCCGAAACCCAGATATCATGAAAGTTGTTTCCATTGGAACAAAAGTCTGAAAAGTATAAATGGAAAATATTCTGACGATCATTGTTTCAGAACAGTGGGCTGTCCCCACATCACTTAGAGTGCCAACAACATGAGTTTGAGAACTTATTCAGAAGAGAAAATGCAAGGCAAAGTTATTATTCAAACTACTTTCACCATGTTTACATGCTAATCGCAGGCTGTGTAGTACTCCTTTCTATCTAAGAAAACGTAGGCCCCAGATTTTGAGACAACATTGCTTCTCTGCAGTCTTTGTCCACGGTGAGCCGGCTGGTGACAAAGCTCTCCAAACTGACCCACCTGGACGTCAGCAGGAATGGATTCAGCTCCATGCCCGGGGTATGCTCCTGGCCTTCCACCCTGCGATACCTCAACATCTCCAGGGCCAAACTCAGCACCATCTCCGCTTGTCTACCCACGACTCTGGAGGTACGGAGAGAGGGTCCATGTAATCCTGACACTAGACTTGACACCAATCCAAAGAAGCACAATGACTTTATACTCCATAGTGAAGACAACAGAACAAACATCGTAGTTGTAGTTTTGAATATTGAGAGTTCATGGCCTGTAAAATGTGTGATATGAAGATGAAGATATTCTGACACAGTATTGGTTCCTTTACTTAAGCAATAGATGTTTGTCCAACGTTGCTTTTGATCCGGTACAGGTTTTGGATCTGAGCAACAACGATCTTAAAGCCTTCATGCTGATCCTTCCTTTCCTGAGAGAGCTCCACCTCTCTGGGAATAAGTTACTGAGGCTTCCCCCTGGATGGATGTTCCCAAACCTGCAAACACTGACAATACAGGTGAGCACCAATCGTAGTATTTATCCTTGTATTATTTAACCCCCGGGGAACGAGGCAAAGCACATTTTTTGAAGTGGCCAAACGAAGGGATTGCACGCAGGGGATGTTTCCTTTATTCATCCCACAAAGGTTTCCTGTCCGGTGTGAACCTACCATAAGTGTGACCCCCTGCTTTCTCTTCCACAGTCAAACACCCTGAGCATGTTCAGCCTTCCGGACCTCCAGTCATACAGACGCCTCCAGGACCTCCGGGCGGGCCAGAACAAATTTATCTGCTCCTGTGACTTTGTCTACTTCCTCCAGTCGGCCATTAAAGGAGGGGAAGATGCACATTTATCCGACGGAAAGGATGCCTACATCTGCGACTCCCCTCTCTACCTGCAGGGGGAGCCAGCGTGGCGAGTCAGGCTGTCTGTGGTTGTGTGCCGACGGGTTTTGTTTGTGTCCGTTAGTTGTGTGGTGGCGTTGATCATTGCCGTCTTGGTGTGTGTCCTGCTGTGGCGCCTTCATGCGTTCTGGTATCTCAGGATGACGTGGGCGTGGCTGAAGGCCAAGCGAAGCTCACGGCTGCGGCGCCGAAGAGAACAACTGATAACCTATGACGCCTTCGTGTCGTACAGCGAGAGAGACGCCAGCTGGGTGGAAAACTTCTTGGTACCCGAGCTGGAGGAGCCAAGGTAACGTCCAACACACTAGACTTTAATTAAGCTGATGTCTATTCAAAGGGACTTCCAAAAAGTGCATTCCACTTAGACTTAACAATGTGCCCTATTATACCCGTATACATTTCTCACGTAACACTTTGGGTTACTCAACATTTACTGGACTCTTTGAGCTGCTGGCAAACAGACTATCAACCTGATCTGTTGGGAAGCATGACCTGCTCTCTGGTTTTTACTCTTACAGGGAGAACGATGAAGACCCTCGGAACGGCCCAACCCCCAGACCGCTGACCCTGTGCCTCCACAAAAGGGACTTCCTCCCTGGTCACTGGATTGTGGACAACATCATGAACGCCATTGAGTGCAGCCGGCGGACCGTCTTTGTCCTCTCCGAGAACTTTGTCCAGTCGGACTGGTGCCGCTACGAGCTGGACTTCTCCCACTTCCAGCTTTTCGACGGGAAGGCCGGCAGTGACGCTGCCATCTTGATCCTGCTCGAACCGCTGTCCAAGGACGACATACCGAAACGCTTCTGCAAACTGCGCAAACTCATGAACTCCACCACCTACCTGGAGTGGCCCCGGGAGGAGGAACGGAGCGCAGAGTTCTGGAAGAAGGTCCGCAACGCTCTGAGAAACGAAGAAGAGGAGCAGAAGGAGGATTGAGAGGGAAAGACATGTGTTGTGTCTCAGTTTGTGTACTTCTGTGCTTAAACTAGCTTGCATCAGTGCGACCCAATGAAAGGTACGGCAAAATGCACCTGCATTGACACACCGATCCAAACGTACCCCTATTTTTTGACTCCGTTCCTATGAGGGCTCAGCAGCCGTTTGTGTTTTAAAACAACACTTTATGGTTGAAATACACTGCACACGTGTTCACAGTACACAACATAGCGTTAGCATTAGGGTACATCCCAAGTTGGACATTTCCCCTCTTCTAAACTTAAGAAGTTGATCTGGTGTGCCATCTCGAAAACCATCCGAAAGCCCTTATTTCTGGGAGGATCACAGCAAGATGAGCAAGGAAGCACCTGAGCGCCCTTTAGTGACGTTTCTGAATGCCCCCTTCATACTTTATCAATCCCAAACTGGGAATTGTTTTCATTGTAGCGGCGAAATACAAAAAGAAGAAGCATATCAAATAATTAGAACTAGAAACAAAAATAAAAATGAGAAATATAGAAGTGTACAGAGAGCACGTTCAGTCCAGCTCACAGAGAGGCTATGGAGCAGAGAGTCCTGCAGCCAGAGGGGAGTTATAGTACAGAGTTATTGCAGAGGGCAGGAAGGTTCTCCTGAACCTGTCCTTGTTGTTGTTGTTGTTGTTGTCGTTGTTGTTCTTGTTCTTGTTCTTGTTCTTGTTCTTCTCCTCCACCTCCTCCTCCTCCTCCTCCTGCTCAAATATTACTTTGCAGTTGTTTGTTTTAAGGACAATGAGAAATAAAAAGGCTGTGATAATTCACACACACATGTACTTGTTTTTTCCTTAAAGGTGAAGAGAAGGTGAATGCCCACTAGGGGGCGTTATAGGCTTACAGTACGGTCCTAAATAAACTCCAGCTGATGATACTTCTGTACTTAGACTACGGTAACATTTGGCATCCAGGACTTTTACTAGCTATGTTTTCTATTTTTGGATGAGTACATTTTGACACCACTTCCTTCTCTCCCATGATAAATGTGTTCTTTATGAACCAACTGCTGCTGTAGTTCTCTCGGCTCTGAAAGGTATGGTGGATGTACAGCTGCCCATATCAAGCCAGGTTGAAAGACACATTTATTCAAATATGGCTTAAAGGATGTGCTTGTTATTATGATTTAGTTATCACAGTTTTTCAGCCGAGAAACTAACTATTAAATTATCAACATGAGATTACTGGCTGGTATGAAAGCAGCCGGTCTGCTTAAAAAAACACGTCAACAACCTTTCTGGAATTACTCTGACCAGAGTTGGGTAAGTAAGGGAGTTACAGTAATGTATTACTTGTTGCTGTAACTCAGTAATATAACGCAGTACTTCTGAAATGTGGGTATTATAATACCCGGTCCAATTCTCAGTAACAGTTACAACACATGTTAAATGATGTGGTGTTTAGTTTCTAAGAATTCACTCGATGCAGAGCTGCAGCCTCACAATGCAGAGCTGCAGGAACAGATTCACAATACAGAGCTGCAGGCTCTCGATGCAGAGCTGCAGCCTCACGATGCAGAGCTGCAGGAACAGATTCACGATGCAGAGCTGCAGCCTCACAATACAGCGCTGCAGGCTCTCGATGCAGAGCTGCAGCCTCACGATGCAGAGCTGCAGGAACAGATTCACGATGCAGAGCTGCAGCCTCACAATACAGAGCTGCAGGCTCTCGATGCAGAGCTGCAGGCTCTCGATGCAGAGCTGCAGGCTCTCGATGCAGAGCTGCAGCCTCACGATGCAGAGCTGCAGGAACAGATTCACGATGCAGAGCTGCAGCCTCACAATACAGAGCTGCAGGCTCTCGATGCAGAGCTGCAGCCTCACAATACAGAGCTGCAGGCTCTCGATGCAGAGCTGCAGCCTCACGATGCAGAGCTGCAGCCTCACGATGCAGAGCTGCAGGAACAGATTCACCATGCAGAGCTGCAGGAACAGATTCACCATGCAGAGCAGCAGGCTCTCGATGCAGAGCTGCAGGCTCACGATGCAGAGCTGCAGGCTCTCGATGCAGAGCTGCAGGCTCTCGATGCAGAGCTGCAGGCTCACGATGCAGAGCTGCAGGAACAGATTCACCATGCAGAGCTGCAGGAACAGATTCACCATGCAGAGCTGCAGGCTCTCGATGCAGAGCTGCAGGAACAGATTCACCATGCAGAGCTGCAGGCTCACCATGCAGAGCTGCAGGCTCACCATGCAGAGCTGCAGGAACAGATTCACCATGCAGAGCTGCAGGCTCACCATGCAGAGCTGCAGGCTCTCGATGCAGAGCTGCAGGCCGAAGCAACAAAAGGTCACTCTCTCTGGGTCTGCTGCTTGAACCCAGAGACCTTCAGAGTCTCGTGGAAGAGTGTTGAAGATCTGCAGCCTCTGTCCTCTGTGGAATCTCCGGCTTTTAGAAAGCTTGTCAGCCAAATCCCCGTTAACACACCAACGACCAGGTGAGCTAACGCTGCATAGAGACTGGTTCCTATCCAGCAGGTCACAGGGCCGTGCAGAGGCTCCACTCACATGTTATTAATGACACACAGAGACGTCATGGTACCGGTATCACATATTATCCAGCCCACTGAAACGGAGCAGGAGTTTAACCTCTAGCGCTTTCCTAATGTTCAGCATGTACTGCCAGATAGAGAGCTTTAATTACTGAGCTGCAGTAAACTACATGTTAGCATTTAAAGCCAAACTTTAGAGGTTATTCTGGTGAGAGTACCTCAGAGTAACTCAGAGTAGTGTATCGATCACAGTTCAGAGACAGTGATGACGTAATGTTCCTTATTACTTTAAGAAGGCAGGAATCAGTAACATGTACTGCATTACATTTTGGAAGTCACTTGCCCATCGCTGATGCTGAACACCCCCCATTTATTTACGGAGGCCACAGATTTGGCGACAGCAAGCTAGATAACCAACATCCACCAGCTAGCTTGTGAGATTGGTAGCTAAGGTAAGCTAGCTAACTAGGTAGATCGATAGCGATGATTATTTTACTTGCCAGAAGTGGGAAAAAGCTTTGGGGCAACTTAAGCTGAATAACCCTAAACCTAAGGTGAGGAAACCAGTGACAGGAGACAGATTCTCAAGAGATCAAACTTTAATAAAACACAAACAGATTACATTGGTAGGGAAGGCCAGGACAGAAAGAATGCGTTGAAAGCATCATGTACACCTCCCACAAGAGAATACATGATATGGAGGTAAAACAATACTTCCAATACATGTTAAAAGCAATTACATATGAAAAAAATAACATAAATATGGCATTCAGTTCAGTGCCTCAAAAACACATAAGGAATACCTTCATATAATCCAAAAACTGGTGAGTATGCAGGATCAAAATCTGAGTTTGGTTTACTGCCAATTAGGTTAACACATACAAGGGATTTGTCTTCAACGGCGCATACATAAACACAGTAAAGGTAGGATGCTGTGAAATAAGAGCAAAAACAGAACGTAAAATAAAACAGAACGCTTACATAGAAAAGAGAATATACAAAACATTAAGACTGGTGCAGGAATGAGTCCTACAACCAAGATATGAGTCAGCATTTTACCACTTCCTGTCCCCGTGTCTGGAGGTCAATGGTTTTCTGAATGTGTTTTTGGTTGTTATCCTGGTCTGTGGTTAACACACCTGAAGAAGTTTTAACGTTTGGTTCTACCACGTAAAACACGCCAGTAAATACCCCACAAGTCACTCCAAATATTAGCCTCCTTTAGCTTAGCGGTGGTGACGTGAAGTCATGTGACCGTGCTGTAGTTCCTTTATAGCCCAACGTTAGCCACCTTTAGCTTAGTGGTGGTGACATGAGGTCATGTGACCGTGCTGTAGCTCCTTTATAGCCCAACATTAGCTCACAGAAATCATAAAGAGCTGTTAATATGTGGAGCTTATCCTGCTGAACTAAAGGAGTAAGAATCCTAAACGTTGTTTGACACAGGTCCCATTGGACCAGGAAGATGCTGCCTTCAGGGTCCAACACAGAAACGTCCCTGTACCAGTCTATGAGATAAACCATGTGCAGTATATCAGAGTGTAATAGAAGAAAAAGTTATTATTGATGATTAATATAATGTAGCTGGAGTCAATGAGTTACAGCTTCTCTGTCAGTATGAAACAGGATACACGTACTGGAAAACTGATCTTAAGTCTGATGATGCATGGGAATATAAGCTGTCCAGCTGTGCGTTTAGTCCCTGATTCTCTAATCAGTGTCCATTGATTCATCAGAGTCAGATGTGACAGTGTTCAGTATCTTTTTTAGGTCTGAGTTTCCCTGTGCTTCATCCTCAACTCTCTTCAACAGATCCTTCTTCCCATATTCCCTCAGTCTGCTCACAAAGTTTTCAAATATAGTGAGCAGAGGTTGGGCACACTCTATCACACTCTCACTCTCAGGAAATCCATAAACATATCCTGAGGTGTGCAAACCAAAAACCTTGCGCTGAGCATCGAACACTGGGGATCCAGACGAGCCGTGATACATGAAGCTGTTGTAGGTCACTACTTTCTTTTCTTTACACCCACCCACAAATATGTTTTCAATGCCTTGCTTTTTGATGAGGTGACGGATTGAGCAGACTGTGAATAAAGTGTCTTTGTATGGATCTAAATGATCTTCAATAGCCTTCTTTCTGTGTTCTATCTCAATGACACATGTTGGATCCAGTTTTTTCACTCCTCCTTCTGGGTGACCAATGATACAGGCCTCACCATTCTCAGGCACTGGACCAAACCTCTTCAGGAGCCCTGGTGGCACCTTCTGTTCTGTGACACTTTTTGTTTCTGGGTTGTATTTGTGGCCGACAGACTCAAGCTCAAATATGGCGTAATCAAGGTCATCATGACGGTAGCAGATGTTACGTTGAGCCAGCTTAAATTGGTGGTAATTTTTGTGCTCTTCTTCATAGTTAAACAAAACATAGACCTCTACTGCATCCTTCAGGTTCTCTGTTTCTTCAACACATTTATCAAACAGGTGTGCGTTAGTCAAGATGAAGTTATCAAACAACACAAACCCTGTTCCTGTGAAATAACCTTCAACAACCACTTTGCAAACTGACTCGCCCAGTTTTATCAGCTCTCTGACTCTGTGAACGTCGCTGAATGACTGTTGGATCTTTCCAAAGTCTTCCTTCCTCAGGTTCAGTTTCTCCTGATAAGAATCACCTGGGACTCTCCTCATCATCGGGTCCTTCTGATAAGAATCACCTGGGAATCTGCTCATCATCAGGTCCTTCAGACCTGCACATTGCTTCCGCAGTAATTCATAAATCTTGGTAACGTCGACACTGCTGCCACTCTTTCCACTGTTACCTGCAGCGCTTCCCTCTGCTCTGCCTTGATCTTCCACTACAGTTTGGACACTGATTTGACTGTTTTCAATTGCTTTTTGGACAATGATTGCTCTCTGCTTTACTTGATCTATGACTGCTTTTTTATTCAACTTCAGTTGTGTCTTTTCAAAACACAACTTGAATTCTTTTGCATGTAGGTTGTCAACAGGTTGTGTGCATCCAGTGCTTTTCGTTGGATCATTGTTGTCAGACAGAGTGAAGCAGCCAAGATTATCAATGAAGCGTCCATCTCTCTTCAGAGCCTCATCCACTGTCATATCCCTACCCTTCTCCCCGTACACACA
Organism: Eleginops maclovinus; assembly: GCF_036324505.1. NCBI lineage: Eukaryota > Metazoa > Chordata > Actinopteri > Perciformes > Eleginopidae > Eleginops > Eleginops maclovinus. The sequence continues at coordinate 1,177,039 of NC_086362.1, forward strand.
CATATACTTGAACTTATTGAAAGCATTGTTTCTGATAAACGTCTTTGTTCTGGTGTTTTCTCCTCCCGTTGTATCAATGCAGAACACAGAATACATTTCCTGTGAATGCATTGGTTCCTCATTTTGGCCCTGGCTCTTTTCAACCTCTCCTTTTTCATTGGACAAGATCAGACACTCATTTTCCCTGATACAAGAACAAGGGAAATGTGTTGCAATTGCATGTTTCCTATCCTTTTTACCCAGCTGAATCACAAGGTTTTTATCTGAAAACAGCCAGTCACATGTTTGTATCGCCCGCAGCACTGTTCCCGGTTCAACACAGTCTATCGTGTACTCCTTGCGGGCAGAAGGACTGAATTTCACAGTGAAGCGATGTAAATGTCCGGCCTGCAGGAAAAGTGAGAAAATGAAAGTAACATCTGCTTGTTGATTAAATACATGTGCAGAATGTTTGTGTATCACAGTTTACTCACCGGGGGATCAGCATCGGACTCCGTCTTTATTCTCTTTGTACAGCTCCCAGTCTGCAAATGAGAAAAAGATTTAGATGTGTTGTTGTCACTCATCAAAAATCTGTGTGCATGGATTTCTCCCTGTGCGATGTAAGGGTCTAAGGACAGAGGGTGTCATATTAGTCTTCTGTGCAAACTGTAAAGTCCTCTGAGACAAAACTTGAAAGCAACAAAGGAGTTGAAGGATCATCTTTGCTAAGTCCAGAGTGACACGGAAGGGAGGAGAGTTTGAAGGAACCGAGTTGGCAAGAAGTAAGCAACTTCCTCCGAAAGGCTGCAGGGCCAAATGGCATTCCATACAAAGTGCACAAGTAGGGCTCAGGAGAGGACTCTGGAAGTAACTGAGGTTGGCATGTAGGAAGAACCTTCTTGATGATGGCTGGTTGGTGGCTGAAGGATGCTTCATCCCAAAGATACACAACGCTGCAGAGTGCAAAGAATTCCTTACCCTCCTACATCTTAATGTGGAAGTCAAAATCTTCTTAGGGTTACTGGCAAAAAGGCTGGCCACTTCCACACACACACACACACACACACACACACACACACACACACACACACACACACACACACACACACACACACACACACACACACACACACACACAGTTTTAGTTTCTATAATTCATATCTGAATATAACAACCCAATACATACTACACAGGAAATGGATACAGCGACAAATATGCTCAACTGCATAAATCCCGCCCCACATTACGCCCTGATCCTGAAATGAAAGCTTGGATTGATGTTTCCTGAGCTCAGAATGATTATATATTACAGGTTTATATCGGTTGATTCAAAGCTAGGCTGCTGCCTGACTCACTGCTGCTGTTTTCCTCCGAGTCTAACGATTAGTCGACTAACGGGGGGCCGCCCTACTAATATCATCACAGCTGAGTGGTGGAAAGACTCCCGGAGTACCTCCCGGATTTGTCATGGGCTGAAATGGAAGAAACATCGAGAGAAGGTGTGCCCATTTCAAAACGTGCAGAGGCAACTCAACTCAGGCTCTGCTTGGAGGGAGGTGCCGATACCTCTGGCACACAGAGGCCAGTACCTGTAATAATAATCCTAATGGTAATCCTAAGGGAAAGACAGTAGTTACTTTCCATCACTGCACTGGATCTCACCTCAGATCCTCTACCCTTCTCCATGTTGGTCAAGCTGCCGAACCTCGGCTCTGGAGATGAAGGGCAGCTCTGCTCGAAATGCACCTAGGTAAAATAAAAAATGAATGATTTAAAATAAATAAATAGGTTGCAAATAATAAGGGGAGGTAGATCAATTCAATGAAATAATAAAAAGTATATAATGTTAATGTCAAATAAAGTAAAACAAACAAGTATTAATGTCTTAGTTGTAGTTCAGTCAGACAGCTCACATGTTTCATTAATATGTTTATTAGAAACAGTATATAGTTTGAGTTAGGCGTCTAGGCTCAGGCCTCATCACTCCACATATTAACACAGAACATTGAGTGATGATTAGATAACTATCCCCCGAGCCTACAGGTGGAAGCTGGGGAAGAGCTGGGGTGGTGGTGGGGCAGACGAGCATCGCCAACATGAACGCAGCACCAGCAGCAGTAGCAGTAGCAGTAGAAGCAGCAGCAGTAGCAGCAGTAGCAGCAGCAGCAGTAGAAGCAGCAGTAGCAGTAGCAGTAGAAGCAGCAGCAGCAGTAGTAGTAGTAGCAGCAGTAGCAGTAGTAGCAGCAGTAGTAGTAGCAGCAGTAGCAGTAGTAGCAGTAGAAGCAGTAGCAGTAGTAGCAGCAGTAGCAGAAGCAGCAGCAGCAGTAGTAGTAGTAGCAGTAGAAGCAGTAGCAGCAGCAGCAGTAGAAGCAGCAGTAGCAGTAGAAGCAGCAGCAGCAGTAGTAGTAGTAGCAGTAGAAGCAGCAGCAGCAGTAGTAGCAGTAGTAGTAGTAGCAGTAGAAGCAGCAGCAGTAGCAGCAGTAGCAGCAGTAGAAGCAGCAGTAGCAGTAGCAGTAGAAGCAGCAGCAGTAGCAGCAGTAGCAGCAGCAGCAGTAGAAGCAGCAGTAGCAGTAGCAGTAGAAGCAGCAGCAGCAGTAGTAGTAGTAGCAGCAGTAGCAGTAGTAGCAGTAGTAGTAGTAGCAGCAGTAGCAGTAGTAGCAGTAGAAGCAGTAGCAGTAGTAGCAGCAGTAGCAGAAGCAGCAGCAGCAGTAGTAGTAGTAGCAGTAGAAGCAGTAGCAGCAGCAGCAGTAGAAGCAGCAGTAGCAGTAGCAGTAGAAGCAGCAGCAGCAGTAGTAGTAGTAGCAGTAGAAGCAGCAGCAGCAGTAGTAGCAGTAGTAGTAGTAGCAGCAGTAGCAGTAGTAGCAGTAGAAGCAGTAGCAGTAGTAGCAGCAGTAGCAGAAGCAGCAGCAGCAGTAGTAGTAGTAGCAGTAGAAGCAGTAGCAGCAGCAGCAGCAGTAGTAGTAGCAGCAGCAGTAGCAGCAGCAGTAGCAGTAGAAGCAGTAGCAGCAGTAGCAGCAGTAGCAGAAGCAGCAGTAGAAGCAGTAGCAGTAGAAGCAGCAGCAGCAGTAGAAGCAGTAGCAGTAGAAGCAGTAGCAGCAGTAGCAGCAGCAGTAGCAGCAGCAGTAGCAGTAGAAGCAGTAGCAGTAGAAGCAGCAGCAGCAGTAGTAGTAGTAGCAGTAGCAGTAGTAGCAGCAGTAGCAGAAGCAGCAGCAGCAGTAGTAGTAGTAGTAGCAGTAGAAGCAGTAGCAGTAGTAGCAGTAGAAGCAGTAGCAGTAGTAGCAGTAGTAGCAGTAGAAGCAGCAGCAGCAGTAGAAGCAGTAGCAGTAGAAGCAGTAGCAGTAGTAGCAGCAGTAGCAGAAGCAGCAGCAGCAGTAGCAGTAGAAGCAGTAGCAGTAGCAGCAGCAGCAGCAGCAGCAGTGAGGCAGAGGTAGGCGGATCCAGCAGTTTAAATAGAGCGCCAGATTTAGGAGACTGTGTTTGGTTGGTTGCAAGAGTGACGAGAGACGTTATGTGCGATTGCGTCATTGGTGTTGGAGTTGACTGTCTGATCTAGCTCGCAGGCTTTGGCCCATTAGTTAAAGTCAAATTAATAAAACGATATTAAGGAGAAATCATTCTGATTAATCAAATAAGGTGCGAAAAGTACGGTGAAATAAATAAGGCAACATGTGAGCGCTGCAGTGTGCTTCCTGCAGTGTGCTTCCTGCAGTGTTGAGCTTCACAAACACAACTGTTGCAACATGACATTAAAGTGTAGCTGTAAAAAAGCATTGTGTACTCACTGCAGTTCAGACACGTTTCTCAGAGGATTCCAGAAAGATGACTCACTGCACAAACAGGGCTGAAACCAAGGAAATGAAAACTCACTCAGACCTTAACGACCATAAAACACCCGACTGAGGTCACACCTAACCCTCTACCGGAGACAGGAGACTCCAAGTGCAAACGGCTCTCCGGACTCTGAACTTTATCGGACGTGAAATAGCATGACGAGGTAGTACCTGCACTGTTTGTGTCCCTAAGGTGTTTATAAAGACCATAATAACACCAATAACACCAATGACACCAATAACACCAATAACACCAATAACACCAATGACACCAATAACACCAATGACACCAATAACACCAATAACACCAATAACACCAATGACACCAATAACACCAATAACACCAATAACACCAATAACACCAATAACACCAATGACACCAATAACACCAATAACACCAATAACACCAATGACACCAATAACACCAATAACACCAATAACACCAATGACACCAATAACACCAATGACACCAATAACACCAATAACACCAATAACACCAATAACACCAATAACACCAATAACACCAATAACACCAATAACACCAATAACACCAATAACACCAATAACACCAATAACACCAATAACACCAATGACACCAATAACACCAATAACACCAATAACACCAATAACACCAATAACACCAATAACACCAATGACCCAGTGGTGTCGAAAACACAAAGTAGAGGTCTTACCTTGACTGCCGTCGACCTGCTCTGTTGAGAAGGCGCGAACAGTGTGGAGCTCCATAAAACAGGGAGAGGCGCGGGGGGAGGGGTGTAAAGCTTTCTCATATCCCGCTTTTTTATAACAGGAATTAACCCTTCAGACTCCCAGTGTCACACCAAACACATGCCTGCAGACCTGGGGGCCGTACATTGGGGGGGGGGAAGACATTTTTTAAAAAAGTTTTAAAATAATGTTTGTATCAAAGATGTTTGGAGCTGCACCTGCACTACTTACAGCACCCATACACTACGGTGCACCCCCAAAGACACCCCACCTTACGTGATAATAAAACATCTTTGGTTGGGTGTGTGTGTGTGTGTGTGTGTGTGTGTGTGTGTGTGTGTGTGTGTGTGTGTGTGTGAGTGTGTGTGTGTGTGTGTGTGTGTGAGTGTGTGTGTGTGTGTGTGTGTGTGTGTGTGTGAGAGAGAGATACTGAGTGAGTGAGTGAGTGTGTGTGTGTGTGTGTGTGTGTGTGTGTGTGTGTGAGAGAGAGAGAGATACTGAGTGAGTGTGTGTGTGTGTGTGTGAGAGAGAGAGATACTGAGTGAGTGTGTGTGTGTGTGTGTGTGTGTGTGTGTGTGTGTGTGTGTGTGTGACGTGTGTGTGTGTGTGTGTGTGAGAGACTGAGTGAGTGTGTGTGTGTGTGTGAGAGAGAGAGAGATACTGAGTGAGTGTGTGTGTGTGTGTGTGTGTGTGTGTGTGTGTGTGTGTGTGTGTGTGAGAGAGAGAGACTGAGTGAGTGTGTGTGTGTGTGTGTGAGAGAGAGAGAGATACTGAGTGAGTGTGTGTGTGTGTGTGTGTGTGTGTGTGTGTGAGAGAGAGACTGAGTGAGTGTGTCTCGTGATTATTTCTTTCTAACGTTACGCCATCAAATCTTTCCCAACACACACACACACACACACACACACACACACACACACACACACACACACACACACACACACACACACACACACACACACACACACACACACACACACACACACTAATACTAAATGCACTGGTTGGTAAACTGAGATGAAAGAGAGTAAGGTCTGTTATCACTAGGTGTCATTATCTAGCAGAGGGAAGATCCCCCCCCCCCTAACAGCAGGACCCTGTCTCACTGGGATACAACTGGTCAAGGCATATCTGGACATATCCAGTCTCACACCCAGAAGCAATGACACTCCATATATGGGTATGTGGGTGTGTACTTCCGGCGGCTTCTGTCTGATATAGAAGCAGCTGAGAGAAGAAGAAGGGTCTCGGGACGAAATGGGAATCCCTCTCTCTGAAGACATGCATGGAGTTTCAACTCAGGGGTTAGCGGTTAGAATCTCTCCCTACTTTTTAGGGAAGTTTGCCCTATATCTTACTGACCCACTGTCATCATGAGGAAAGTATGAAGACATGCGCGGAGTTCTAACAAAAAGGTCAAATTGTAAACCGGTGAATTAGTGAGGGTATTACAAATGTTTGCGTGGGGGGACCATTTCTTCTAATAAAGCCACCCTTTTGGATTGGGACAAGCTAAAAGGATTCAGCGCTGTCCTCTGCTGCTGTAAGGTAAGCCCCCCCCCTGCCTGAACACAGCAGGTCGTTGAACCTGGAGCCTGGCGGTAAACCTGCATAGAATCAATAGCTTCTGATAGGTCAATTAGTAGGTCTGGTTAATTAGACCCGCCGACCTCCTCGCTGTTTTGAGTCCAGGTGCCAGGCAACAGTATTACCCATGTTTGTGGTTATGTTTTCATGACCAACAATAAAACTGCTCCAAAGAAACTAAAGATCAATGAAAACATGTTCTGACACACTGGTGAGGTTTTACAAATATTTAATAAATACAAAGTGGTAATACCAGCAGCAGTGTTCATGATAACAGAAAGCAAAATGATTTGGCAAAAAGGAGAAAGACATTTAAACGGCTGTGTCTGAATACGTTGGAGGTTGGAAACCTTTCATTATGGCACATAAGTTGGAAAAAATACCAAAAAAAGAGAGCGTCATCTCAAATTAGGACTGCACAGATGATGAGAATGCATAGGAATATTAAAATTAAATGTCCATGTCCAGATTCTACAGATTCTAAGATCAAAGTCGATAGATAACGACGTTATTCATTTTCAGGTCATCGGTCAACCCCTAAGATGTCCCGCCTCTTAGCCTATCACGTACAATGTGTTGCAGCGCTGGCCAATAGCAGCGCAAGTGTTCCATAGTGATGTCACCATGTTCCGGATGTAAACAAAGGGGTCCAATGGAGGCGTTTCAGGCATGGGGAGGGAGAGTGAAAGGCCCCCCCAAAAGGAGAAGAAAGGGACCCCTTTAAAATGAAGCTAATGGAGTAGATCTTTTTGTAAAAAAAACAAAACATAATTTCAGAAACAAAATGTTCAGCTTGGATTTAAAATGAGCTGTCAGTTTTTATTTGAAGGGGTACAAAACTAAAAAGTTGCCCGTGGAGCGTCCGCTTCGGACAGACAAAGACAGACACTTTAAAATAAGACAGATGAAATGTAAACAGGTCCATTTTCAGGACAGCTCTGTAACCATGTGATGCGTTAGTGTGCAGACTAACCGTTTGAAAAGGCGTTCTGGAGGAACCAGTACAAAGTAACGCGATGGTTTTATCACATTAAAAATCTCCGTCGACATACACCGCCCCCCCCCCCCTTCGTGACTTCAAGCAAATACTGGATCTGTGCTTACACATGTTCGGCAGCAGTTTTGGCATCAAAGTGTCCTCCGTCTGCAGGAAACTGTGCAAGCGTTCCGTCAAAATGAAAATAAAAAATACACTCGCTTCCTGTGAACGTTTTTTTTTTAAGCACTTATTGCATTTTGCCGGGGCTCTACTCGAGGCCCAGTGTGAAGTTTATCCCGTGGACGATGCCGATGATGATCGGCTGCCAGGCAACGAGGTATCTGAGCCAATCAAGAAGTTGCCCGTACAGGACGTGTGTCTTCTCCCAGCTGACGGCAAACGGAGCAATTAAGGAGGAAACGATAGGTTAGAGATAATGCATAAAGACTCCTCAAACCCTGGAATGAGTCAGCATTAAGACTCCTAAAACCCTAGAATGGGTCAGCATTAAGACTCCTAAAACCCTAGAATGGGTCAGCATTTAGACTCCTAAAACCCTAGAATGAGTCAGCATTAACAATCCTCAAACCCTGGAATGAGTCAGCATAATAACTCCTAAAACCCTGGAATGAGTCAGCATAATAACTCCTAAAACCCTGGAATGAGTCAGCATAATAACTCCTAAAACCCTGGAATGAGTCAGCATAAAGACTCCTCAAACCCTGGAATGAGTCAGCATAATAACTCCTAAAACCCTGGAATGAGTCAGCATAATAACTCCTAAAACCCTGGAATGAGTCAGCATAAAGACTCCTCAAACCCTGGAATGAGTCAGCATAGTGAGTCCCTTTTTTTGAGCGATTTTATTTTAAGTCTCAGGATTTTTTTTACCTAAAAAGTTTGGATATTCAGGGCCAAAAATAAAAATAATGAAAATGAAAACAAATGAAAAGATATAAATAATAACCATGGCATTGAACACACATTGGCTACTGAACACAAATATAGTGAGTATAAAGGATACGGGTTGTTCATCATCCTCTTCAGGTCCACCTTCTCGTTGCAGTACGGACACGTCTGCTTTTTACCCACAATGCACCAGCCGCGGATGCAGAACTCGTGAAATCTGAAGTGTTGCGGCGGGTTAAGGAGAACAAACTGGAAATAAATATCATACAACTGAACGATCCCAATGTGTTGGATCCCTGAGCAGCAGGAGCGCGATTGTTCCATAGTGATGTCACTATGTTCCGGAAGTTAACAAAAGATACATGTGTCCGCAGGACAGCTGGTAGGTGTCCTCTATGAAACCTTCCTCCTCCACGTCCACCAGGATCCTCTGACCACAGACGGCACAGATGTCGTCGCTCAGGCTCCGGCTCGGCATGCCCCCCCTGTTGTAGTACTGGGATCACACACGCAGGATTCAGAGTGTTTCTCCACACCACTAGAGCTGGAAACCAGCAGTGACATCATCTCATTGGGCAAAAAGGAATCATAATGAGCTCATTTGGAAACTAGCGCTGACTGACTTTGAAACTGAATACAACTTAAAGTTGAGAGTATGATCAGTGAGCTTTTGCAGTTTCTCTGATTTAAAAGATGGATTTTTGGACGTTTATAGAAGTCAAACATAACTGAATAGCAATTAAATACCTAATGTTGGAGCTGTGTACAGGATGCATACTGTGGCTGTCGTATCAGGGAGGTATTCTGTGGGATGCATTCTTTTTAGCTAGTATTTTTGGATATTTGAAGGAAATAAGCAGCACTAAAAGTGTACTGAACGAGCTCTTACAGCCCCTGTTTGCAGTGTACCCATGCAGGTGCAGACAGATCTCACTTTGACACTTAATGAAACCCTAAAGCGTGAATGATCTCACTGAAGTCGTGCAGTTGCAGCGTCTTTAATTATTAATTTGAGAGTCCTACCCCGATTGTGGAGGCCATGTAGTCGGAGCAGATTTCTGCAAAGTCTCTGCCCATGACGCCGTAGTAAAGGCCGTAAAACAGCATGATCACTCCCACGTCCATGGAGTCCTCCGCCTTGATCCTGCACACACAGAGGGCTTAGTTATTATGCATACCATAATATACCTGGGGTCTTTATTATAGCTACCTGATCAGAGAGCCAGAGATCTGATGCTCGGATCAAATTGTAAAAGATTTTCAATACAAATGTAAATAAATAGAAAGAAATTGAGTAAAAAAAAACAACCATTGCAATAAAAATAAAATATAATTAAGATGATATTATAAATAAAATAATTTTAAAAAAGGACAATAAACAAAAATCAAAAGCAGGGGAAATACTTAATATTTTACACCAATAAATGTTAAAGAGAAGAATTTTAAAAAAGCAGCTTAATACATTGAAGAGAAAATGTATAAATAATTTGAAAAAAGCAATAAAATAAAAATAAAATAATAATAAAAATAAAATAATAATAATAATAACAATAAAAATAAAATAATAATAATAATAAAATAATAATAAAAATAATAATAATAAAAATAATATAATAATAATAATAATAAAAATAAATAAAATAATAATAATAATAATGATAATAATAATAATAATAATAATAATAATAATAAAATAATAATAGTAATAATAATAATAATAATAATAAAATAATAATAATAATAATAATAATAATAATAAAATAAAATAATAAAAATAAAATAATAATAATAAAATAATATAATAATAATAATAAAAATAAAATAAAATAATAATAATAATAATGATAATAATAATAATAATAATAATAATAATAAAATAATAATAATAAATAATAATAATAATAATAATAATAAAATAATAATAATAAAATAAAATAAAATAACAATAATAAAAATAAAATAACAATAATAAAAATAATATAATAATAATAATAATAATAATAATACAAATAAAATAATAATAATAAAAATAAAATATAACAATAATAAAAATAATGTAATAATAATAATAATAATAATAATAATAATAATAATAATAATAATAATAATAATAATAATAATAATAATAATAATAATAATAATAATAATAGTCGTATTAATCCCTAAAGAAATTAAGGGGTTGAATAAGTAAATTGAATTAGAAATCTGAAAGCAGTTATGTTAGGTGATAAAAATATATATTCATTTTAAATTAAGGGGATCAAAGTAACTAAATAATAAAAATAGTTCTAGACTAAATAAAACCGTGTAGCGGCCTCACCTGAAGAACACGTTGAAGCCGAACATGGTGAACATGATGGCGAGGTAACCGAGGACGCCCACCGCGTAGCTCAGCTTGTAGATCAGCAGGAACCACTTGTACACCATCCTGGAAACACACACTTAGATTTTAACACACACACACACACACACACACACACACACACACACACACACACACACACACACACACACACACACACACACACACACACACACACACACACACACACACACACACACCTTTACAGTGACTGTGTTGTGGCTCACCTGGGCGTCCTGCAGGACAGTGGCTTGCGCGTCGCTCTGAAGATGACATAGCTGGTGACGACGGAGAACATCCCCCACATCGAGAGGAACCTCCACCAGTACAGCTTGATGGTGAAGTAGAGAGGAACCACCCACATCTGCACCAGCGTCACCAGCTGGGGGGGCAGAGCACCCAGTGTCAGGATGTTTACTCAACTGTGCTATTAGTCCTTTCTGGGGTGTTCCCTCTCCTGCAGTGTGTAGGTTTGTGTGCATGTAAACGGTCTGCAGTGGCTACAATCCAGAAGTTTTGGTACACGGAAGACCTTTCACATGCACAGACCCCTCTTTAAACACTCTACAGGAAAGGGAAGACCTCCAGGAGGAAGGATAGGGACTCTTTCAATATCAAACGTAAGGAATCTGCGCTCACGTTGTAGGAGCGGTGGTGCCGCTGCTTCCACTGCACCAGGACGATCTGAGCCACCACCAGCGTGGCGATGAGGATCATGACCATCTCGGCATGCATGGCCTCATGACCGCGGTGCTTCACATGCAGACGCTCGTGCTGCACCCTGACGGAGGGGGAAAACAAACAAAAGCACAACGAAAAAAAGCTGGTCATGGGGTAAAAGGGAAGGGGGGGAACGCAGCACTTCTTTCTTTATTTGATTTATTCTTTTTAAAACAAGAGAACAAATATGGCCATTTTTCCACGTCAATTTTAATGAACACAACTTATGCTCATTGTGGAAATTGACCGACACATGCATCGGAAATGAAACTCACTTCCAGTTCTCTCTGTGTGTCATCTTCAGCAGGTCGTCCTGTGAGGACAGAAATAACAGCAGTGGGTCTCTGGACACTTTAAAGTGGGTTACCTTTAATACCAGAGGCGTACAGTAACTAAGCACATTTACTTACGTACACTTTAGAGGTACTTGTACTTCAATGTTGTGCTACTTCTACTCGACTACATTTATTTAATCCCTTTAGTTGCTAGGCAGATTAGGATTAATGATAGTAAATATAATCCCTGAAATCAGACTGTAGTTCACCTGCAGTAAATCCAGCAGCTACCCTGCAGTATACAAAGCCATTCAAACTAGCTGCACCTTTACCAGCTCTGAGAACACTTTAATGATCAATCATTATAAAACATATCAGAGATATTATTCTGAAATGGACCAATCAGACAATGACTACTTTTACTGTCACTACTTTAAGTACATTTAGAGGAGAGTACTTTCTACTTTCACTGGAGGAACATTTAGAATACTTTCACTGTGACAGAGTATTCCTACACTCTGGTACTTCTACTTTACTCAAGAACAAGACCTGAGTACTTCTACTTTACTCAAGTACAAGATCTGAGTACTTCTACTTTACTCAAGTACAAGACCTGAGTACTTCTACTTTACTCAAGAACAAGACCTGAGTACTTCTACTTTACTCAAGTACAAGATCTGAGTACTTCTACTTTACTCAAGAACAAGACCTGAGTACTTCTACTTTACTCAAGTACAAGATCTGAGTACTTCTACTTTACTCAAGTACAAGACCTGAGTACTTTTACTTTACTCAAGTACAAGACCTGAGTACTTTTACTTTACTCAAGTACAAGACCTGAGTACTTCTACTTTACTCAAGGAGAAGATCTGAGTACTTTTACTTTACTCAAGTACAAGATCTGAGTACTTCTACTTTACTCAAGTACAAGACCTTAGTACTTCTACTTTACTCAAGTGCAAGATCTGAGTACTTCTACTTTACTCAAGTACAAGACCTTAGTACTTCTACTTTACTCAAGTGCAAGACCTGAGTACTTCTACTTTACTCAAGTACAAGATCTGAGTACTTCTACTTTACTCAAGTACAAGATCTGAGTACTTCTACTTTACTCAAGTACAAGACCTGAGTACTTCTACTTTACTCAAGTACAAGACCTGAGTACTTCTACTTTACTCAAGTGCAAGACCTGAGTACTTCTACTTTACTCAAGTACAAGACCTTAGTACTTCTACTTTACTCAAGTGCAAGATCTGAGTACTTCTACTTTACTCAAGTACAAGATCTGAGTACTTCTACTTTACTCAAGTACAAGATCTGAGTACTTCTACTTTACTCAAGTACAAGACCTGAGTACTTCTACTTTACTCAAGTACAAGACCTGAGTACTTCTACTTTACTCAAGTACAAGATCTGAGTACTTCTACTTTACTCAAGTACAAGACCTTAGTACTTCTACTTTACTCAAGTGCAAGATCTGAGTACTTTTACTTTACTCAAGTACAAGACCTTAGTACTTCTACTTTACTCAAGTACAAGACCTTAGTACTTCTACTTTACTCAAGTGCAAGATCTGAGTACTGATTCGGACTGACAGTTTGTTTACAGCTGCTTTAAAGCTAGGCGGCTAGTTAGCCACAGCTAGCTCAGTTAGCTACCGGTCCCTCCCCTTATAGTGTGTAAACGGTAGAAATATCTCCCCTTACTGGTTACAGAGTCTGAGCAGCAGTGTTGTTAATGTGAGTTCACTTACCTGGGGGTGCACGCCCGCCATTATTGCTTTTTCTTCACCTTTCTCGGTTAAAGCTAGCCGGCTAACAGCTAGCTCTGCTAACAGCAGCTTGCCCACTGACAGCTGGAAGTATTACGGGAAGCGAAGAGGGGCAAAAGGCATCCGTAACGCGAATATCAGTTAAAAGTTTTAGTATTTACCATATATTATAGTAGTATTTTGTAAACTTTAAAAACAGTACAAACTCCGCATTAACTTGTATTACATTAAAGGATATATCTAACTTTCATTTCAAACTACTTTGAATGTATATGCTAGATCTTCTGGTGTAATCTAATTCTGTGTATTTGATCAGTGTTTTGAGGCTTTTCTGAACATTTCTTACTGAAAATGTATGTTTATTTAATTTTTGTATTTCAGGCTATTCAAGTCAATTTGTAATTCTTGTAGTTTGTCCAAATGCTGTGACAAAAAAAATCCCAAATTGGAACGTTGTATATTTTGTTAACTGCTGCGCCTCATCTACCCGAGTGTACATTTTAAATACTTAACAGCTTTTAACATTATGTTTTATTGTGCGTTTTTATTCTGAGTCATGTGATATACAGTATATAGTGGTGCAACTTACTCATAAACTTATTAAACTACATACTAGGCTGACAAATGGGTTCATTTACATGCAAAAAAAAAAACCCATACAAGATTCAAAATGAGTACATTTTATTTTTAGAGAATCCCAATGAGACAACACATTTCCACTTTAGTCGAACAGATTGATCTTTATTTCTTTGTTAACAATCAATAAACATTGTGGGGGAAACAAGTCCTCTGCACCTGGTTTTTCCGCCACCTGTAGAGAATAAGAACACTTTTAATAAACAGACAACATTTTTATTTATCTGATTATAACGAGTTAATTCGCTCAGACATCCAAGGAAGGTTTGAGCCATCTTTGGTCTCTCGACCTCTGGTGGAAACTACGAATGGCAGGAAGAAGCTTCATCACAGCGACCTTTATAGATCACGCTCGTTAAAGAACACACGTACCAGGGAGGAACCCCCTCCAGCGGGTCCATTAAAGCATGGCGAGCCCCGACGTCACCCTGAAACAGACACGTAAAGGTAGGTTAGGTTTAGAGCTAAATATAATTCATAACATTTCATTTTCTGCTTTAAATTCGCTCAGACATCCAAGGAAGGTTTGAACCATCTTTGGTCTCTCGACCTCTGGTGGAAACTACGAATGGCAGGAAGAAGCTTCATCACAGCGAATAAAACGTAGAGTTTAAGCCCAAAAACGGACGGAAAAAAATAGTTTATTTCATATAAATTATGCAAAAAAGCTAAACTTAATTTGTTTTTGGCCAAATACAAGTATTTAGGTACACCAACTAAGTAGAGGAAAGTCACTGAATGTTTTCAAAGAGAAAGGCTCCTTTAAATACCAAATTTAGGGACTTTCCAGGAGCAGATTAGCTCAAGTCCAAGACCCAACAGGACGCATTAACAGTAAAGAAACAGCAGGCTTTACTGAATCTTGTTTCATTAATTAAAAAAGGATTAACATTTTTTAAAACCCTTTTTTGCAAAACGTTGATTCCATAAGCTACTGTAAATAAAGTATATTTAGTTTGAATACACACCTGCCGTTCTTCAGGTGATGCGCACAGCCTTCTCAAATCCAGCCTGCAAAACATTTCAAACACGCATTTAGTCACAAGAAATATTTTTAAAAGCAATGTTCCAGCTTTCTGTCGGTCGCTCAGACATCCAAGGAAGGTTTGAGCCATCTTCGGTCTCTCGACCTCTGGTGGAAACTACGAATGGCAGGAAGAAGCTTCATCACAGCGACAAAAACGTACATTTACAGTCAAATAATTCATGAGTAAGTACCGGTTTCACAGGCGTGGATCAGCAGCTGTGAGGGGTCTGTTCTGTTTCACTGCGCCACATTAAACCTGAGAGACATGGAGAACAAGTCAGTCCTGAAGGAGACGATACAGGATCAAGGTTTAAAAACACACATTTATTATTCGCTCAGACATCCAAGGAAGGTTTGAGCCATCTTCGGTCTCTCGACCTCTGGTGGAAACTACGAATGGCAGGAAGAAGCTTCATCACAGCGAATAAGAGACATATTTTAAGATTTAAATAACTACAGATTAAAACCTGCTCACCTGTGTTCAGGTTAATCATTTCTGCTTGGTGACAAATTCATCCCAGGTGATCACCAGCGTCACTACGGTGGCCCGAAGGGTCATTTCTCTCCAGCGCTGATGGTCCTCTGTTAGAGGAAGAGCAGATCTTTATATTTGGGAAGCTTTGAAGCAGTGGCAATAATGAACAAGACATGTATAGGCCTCAAACTAGGATTTAAACAATGAAAATACACTTTTTATTGCACAAAGAGAGAGCGCTCAGACATCCAAGGAAGGTTTGAGCCATCTTTGGTCTCTCGACCTCTGGTGGAAACTACGAATGGCAGGAAGAAGCTTCATCACAGCGCAGAACTCTCCAATAAAAGAATAATAAAACTCATTTAAAATGTTCTAACCTGGTGTGGACTTCAGGCGTCAGCTCAGAGATGAAGGAGCACCTGGAGACAGTCATGGTGGACCTGGGAAATAAAATATACACATTTAATAAAATGTTTATTGAAAGGCAGAAGTAAAAAAACATCTGAGTTTAAGTGCCAGATTTCGCGGTTTAAAAAGGGACTCAGTGATTGGCCAACCGCTTAGAGAAGTCCCGCCCCTTAGCCAATCATGTACAATGTGTTGAATCAAAGGCAGGATTAAAAAAAATGTAATAGGAAATGCTTTAATCAAAACCTAATAATTACAAGGTCGGTCCTTCATGAAGTGTGATGAACCATCAAATATTATTGCATGGTGGTCATTTAGCCTGCTACTGAACTTACATTAGTTTTATTTCCGCGATAAATGACAAATTAAGAGAGGTTTTTATTTATTGTGAAGCTGTAGTGAGATGCTGGGCACTACCATGTGGTCATCTGTAGGAAACCCATTTAAAGCTAAATTAAAAAAAATCTTATATACCCAGTTTAATTCAATGTACTAAAAATAAAGCAGATCCAATAACAAATGTCACGATTTAAATACTTTTTTAGCCTATTTAACAACCACGTTTTAACACGAGCGTCACTGCACATTTAATTAATACGGATTTAAAGCCAGTTAAAAGACTTTCAATTAATCCACAAAACTACATCTCGGTTAAAAACAACGTGTTGAAAAGTTCGGCGTTTTTTGATCCTGTGACAATCTAACATCATCCGTTAAATAACCTGATCATCTGTGATATATTTTCTATATTTAACTTCCATATATTGTTATTAAAATGTTAAATGTGATATTTAACGATAAAATCTGATATTTAAGGTTATATTCACCGTTTATTTCCGAGAGCTTCGAGAACCTGCGTCGCTTTCTGGTGGAAGTGACTGAAGAAACGCCGCTCTCTGTATTTATAGCATCATGGCGTGGGGACCATCTTCATGAAGACGCACCGCCACCTAGCGGTCCGGAGTGAGAACTACACGCTAACCGCAAATTACAAATATAACATGTTTATTATGCATTTTTAATTCCGTATCATATGTCCAAAATATCTGAAAATATATAAAAATAGGAAAAATACATTTGAGTAGTGCTCATTATAAAACATGGTTGTTTCGCTTTTAAAAGGACTACATTTAATAATAGTTATGCAGTATAAAATAACATTTCTAAATTACAAAGAGCTAGATAAAGTAGTTAGACATATTTCATTGTAGTATGACTATAAGCAAATCAATAGTATGAATTGAATTCAAATATATTATTTTCATAAGTATTTTCTTATTTGCATAAAGACGATTACAATTATTTTTGTATCATACTATGTATATATGTGTTTGTTGTGTGTGTAATAATAACAATAACAATAATAATAATAATAATAAATCATATTAAAGAAATGAGTGCATGTAAAAGTGTAAATTATACAATTTCTGTGACATCGGTGAAGTCAGAGGGGAGAGAGACATGTGACAAACAGAGAGGGAATCATCCGCCTGCACGTCACATCACTGACAGACATATCGACCAATCACATACCTCAATTTCGCCTTCTCTTGCTCCTGATTGGTCGACATTTCAGCAAGCCCTTTAAAGCCCTCTTCTCACCTCTCTCTCTCTCTCTCTCTCTCTCTCTCTCTCCTTCCCCCCCCTCCACCCTCATTGCCTGGTGCTGCTGCAAGCTGCTGGTGTTGCCGTGACGATGATATCCTCCCCCCCTCCCACACACACAACACACACACACACACACACACACACACACACACACACACACACACACACACACACACACACACACACACACACACACACTCTCACACACACACACACACACACACACACACACTTGCACACACTGTAGAGAGCAGAGGGAGCGAACAGGAGGATATCATGTTGCGATGGCTGCAAAACAGGAGAACATGGTGAGTGCTGGCTCTCTGATTTTGGGGGTGAGGATGGGATGGAGGAATGTTTTGGGGGAGACAGCAGCATCTGTAGCATGTTGTGGGCGGGGGGGAGACGGGTGAGGAGAGGAGGAGAGGGGGGGAGGAAATGAGGATGCGGATTGCAGCCACCTTTAGCATCAGAGCCAATACGTGTGTGTGTGTGTGTGTGTGTGTGTGTGTGTGTGTGTGTGTGTGTGTGTGTGTGTGTGTGTGTGTGTGCGTGCATTCTCAGGCCTGTATGCACTGACCGTTAGCATCCTGAGTGCTAGCAGTAACAGGAGGTACGTCACTCCATGTGAACAGAAACTGGGCGATTCCTCTCAGATATTTTCAGATCAGGATGGATTTTCAGGAACATATGGGCCACAGTGGTTTAATGAAGAGGAAGAGCTAAGGTTTATTTTTGGGAAAGTCAATCAAATTACCAAGAGACACAGACATGCAAGACATGGAAATAAAAGAGAGAGGTGAAAGCAGATAGAGAGAAAATACCCCGAAAAACGACCAGAAAGAGACTGTGATTAGCTGCAAAACGACCAAGAGAAGATCAGATATGAGGACCCCTTAACAACCACAAAGTGATGAAATATGACTATTAATACAACTGAGAAGACATGTTAAACAGCCTCAAAGATACAAAAACCACCGAAAGGAAACGTAAAGCGAAGAACAAGTGCAAAACGATCACAGAGACACAAAATCACTAAAAGAGGGACCACAAAGAGACAGATACCATACAGAAAGAGAGAGAGGAATGGAAAACACCCCAAAACCACTGCAGAGAGACACAGAAGACACCAAAAACTACCAGAAAGAGAATTTGAATAGGTGCAAGTCAACTGGAAATATACAATATGCTACTTCAGACAGGAGAAACCTACAAGCTGACCAGCAATAGACTGAACATGTCAGCAGAGACCCACTTAAAAACCAGAAAAAGAGGCAAAACGAGACACGAAATGAAGACAAAGACATGGTTAACGACTAAGACAACAAACATAACCAGCAAAGACCAAATGAGACTGAAAACCACCGAAACGAGACACAAAACGACATCAAATAGGGAGCAGAACGGCAGCAAAAGACGACAAAATAATCACAGATATGCAGAAACAACTACAACAGTAAAACAAACACATGGAAACAACTTAGAGATTACCGAAAACAAACAGGAAGAGACGACAACAACAATAAAATCAGTGCAGAGACACAAACGGACCACAAGTAAAGAAGAAACGAGGAGAAAAGATGGAGGTCAAATAACAGATGTCTGCTGTCTGCTGACATCATCCAGAAAACAAACTGAAACAACTGAAATAAATAAAGGGTCAATTATCTCTCCATCTGTATAGGTGACAGTTACAAACAGACACCAGAATCACAAGGCTCACACACACACACACACACACACACACACACACACACACACACACACACACACACACACACACACACACACACACACACACACACACACACACAGCATTGTACTGCAGAGAATCCATGAATGAAGTGTGGGGGTTAGATTATGTCTGAGCATTGGAGAATAAAACTGTGAGTATGTGTATGTCTGTGTGTGTGTGTGTGTGTGTGTGTGTGTGTGTGTGTGTGTGTGTGTGTGTGTGTGTGTGTGTGTGTGTCTGTGTGTGTGTGTGTGTGTGTGTGTCTGTGTGTGTGTGTGTGTGTGTGTGTGTGTGTGTGTGTGTGTGTGTGTGTGTGTGTGTGTGTGTGTCTTCAATCCCTCCCCTTATAAATGATTCATGGGAATGTAACTGTGCTCTTATTTGATATTAAATCCTACACAGATAATAGAAAATGTAATATCAATCAGGACTATAAATATAGACTATAGTAAAAAAAATCATGTTTAGCATTTAATGTTTTTAAAAGTAGAAATTTAGTAACAAATGAAATCAGAAATTCGAAATTTAGATAAAAATTCTGAAGTTTGAAAAGAAAATCAAAAGGAAAAAAGATTGGGAGACAAAAGTTTGTCAGAGTAAGAAGAATAGTAAAAATATTGAAAATTAAAAAATGAAAATACGTTAAAATTATGATAAGATTCAATAACAACAAAAATAATATCTAAATTAATATTGTAATGTTTGTAAATCAAATATCATTTATAACAACAATAATAACACACACACACACACACACACACACACACACACACACACACACACACACACACACACACACACACACACACACACACACACACACACACACACACACACACACACACACAGCTAAATCCGGGATTTTAGGATTACTACACTTTTAGTTGCACCCCCCCAAGCTCTTTTACATAGTCTGTTCCCATGGAAACCACATCCTTGCACCCCCCCCCCCCCCCACCACCACTTTCTCTCCATCACTTTGAAGATTTTGGTGTGACCTACATTTCCACATCCCTGCTCCCCGTCTCTCTTTACCCCTCCTCCTGCACTCCCCCCCGTCTGTGGATCGAACCATCTGTTCCTCAGCCTGCTGCACAAACGGGGCGTACCATCTGGGAGATAATTAGGGGGGTCTGATTGGAACAAACATATGGGAGTTCCGACAGTGGTTGTGTGTTGATTACAACATTCTGTATGGAGACATGTCCCAGTAGAGACTCTACATACTGATATACACCTGAACATCAGCAGGAGAGGACTCTTTAAAGTAGAGACTCTACATACTGATATACACCTGAACATCAGCAGGAGAGGACTCTTTAAAGTAGAGACACTACATACTGATATACACCTGAACATCAGCAGGAGAGGACTCTTTAAAGTAGAGACTCTACATACTGATATACACCTGAACATCAGCAGGAGAGGACTCTTTAAAGTAGAGACACTACATACTGATATACACCTGAACATCAGCAGGAGAGGACTCTTTAAAGTAGAGACTCTACATACTGATATACACCTGAACATCAGCAGGAGAGGACTCTTTAAAGTACAGACTCTACATACTGATATACACCTGAACATCAGCAGGAGAGGACTCTTTAAAGTACAGACTCTACATACTGATATACACCTGAACATCAGCAAGAGAGGACTCTTTAAAGTGGAGACTCTACATACTGATATACACCTGAACATCAGCAGGAGAGGACTCTTTAAAGTAGAGACTCTACGTACTGATATACACCTGAACATCAGCAGGAGAGGACTCTTTAAAGTAGAGACTCTACATACTGATATACACCTGAACATCAGCAGGAGAGGACTCTTTAAAGTAGAGACTCTACATTCTGATATACACCTGAACATCAGCAGGAGAGGACTCTTTAAAGTAGAGACTCTACATACTGATATACACCTGAACATCAGCAGGATAGGACTCTTTAAAGTAGAGACACTACATACTGATATACACCTGAACATCAGCAGGAGAGGACTCTTTAAAGTAGAGACACTACATACTGATATACACCTGAACATCAGCAGGAGAGGACTCTTTAAAGTAGAGGACTCTTTATAATAAAGCAGATTTCCTGCTGTGTTCCTCTGTTCCCTCTGCAGGCTGTCCTCCGTTTGAACCCTGTCAATTGAAGTCTGGAACTTTCCGCTGAAGGAGAGTCTACATTCGGTGAGGAATACCTGCAGGATGATCATGGCTCTAGGCTGAGATAATCAAGCTTTGTCAGAAAAAGTACCCGGCCCCAAAATAAGGGGTGCCATAAGGGGTGTTTTCGGAGCCCACCCCAGATGGATCCCCAGCAACACTCCCCAGACAGCAGCAGTGAGGAGTGCACAGTCCTGGAGGTCCCCCCCACTGGGAGAAACGACTGCCCCCAGCATGCAGGGAAGGTAGGAGTTTTTATTGTTACTATTATCATTAATATTTAGTTTTTATTATTATTATTAAATATTATTTAATTGTATCTGGAATAAACTTTTATCCCCCACCCCGGCTCCCCCTCAGGTGGCGGAGGTGTACTGCTCGTCCTGTGAGTGTGTGATGTGTGAGGAGTGTGTGCAGCAGCACGACCAGCAACATCCGCAGCAGCCACTCCTGCAGATCCTGCAGCAGCAGCGCAGCATCCTGCAGGAGGCGCAGGGGGCCGCACACAGCAGGTGGGGGGCGCTACATTCACTCACCCCGTTACACAGGGTCTGATGGAGTGTGGAGACTCAACCGTTCTGTGTTTTCTTGAATGTTTCTTCATATTTCCTCTCCTGTATTTTGATTTCCCTGAAGACTCCCTGAGATCTCGGACGCGCTGTCCTTCGTCCGGGAGATCCTGCAGCAGCTGACCAATCAGAGAGCTTCCATCGAGGAGGACATCCAATCGAGCTTCGAGGATCTCCACAAGCAGCTGGACGTCCGGAAGAGCGTCCTGCTGATGGAGCTGGAGGTCACCTACGGCCTCAAGCAGAAGGTAAAACACACACCAGACATAATGAGACTTAATATCTGAGAAATGCTCGGACTTGGATTTACTTTGAAATATTTTCCGACTTTTTTTGTACGTTTTTCTTGACTAAAGAATTCAATGTTTGTTTTCAGCTTTGTTTTCAGCTTTTTTCAGTAAACTCTACTTTGCATTGTCTGAAGACTTTTTTAAAAGTGTAATTTTTCGGGTTCGTTTTAAAGATATTTTTACACATTTTTGACTTCTTCCATCGTATTTTGCTAATAAACGATAAACTATGACTTATATATTTTAACTTACCATACTTAGACTTTATTTATGACATTTATTGCAGTTAAATACTTTTTAGAAAATGTCGACAAACTATTGTTTGACTTTTGATATTTCTTAATAAGCTATAATATTTTAAATCATTTGATTTACTTTGACGTTTTCATGATATTATCGATTGTGTCTCCAGGTGCTCCAGGCCCAGGTGGAGAGCCTGGTCCGGGGGGAGGGGGACCTCTCGGCCTCCCTCTCCCAGGTGGAGGAGGCTCTGGCTGAGGAGGCGTGTGCCGCCGGGATGCAGGCGGAGCAGCAGCTGCAGCAGCGGCTCGGGGATCTGGCCGGCCTCCGCCTGAACTGCCAGCCGCAGGAGAACGACCAGCTGGACCTGATCCTGGAGACCGACGGGCTCCGGAAGTCCATCCACAACCTGGGGACCATCGTCACCACCAGGTCAGTCAAAAACATACTGGGTAGAAAAAGCATTTTATGAAGTAACACCACTTCCATGGGTGGAGGAGGATCAAGGATAAAAGTATGAAGGCTGGAAAGTACGGAAGAGCGTGCTCCATCCATCCTTTTTTACCAACACACAATACTATGAATCTTTGCCATTTCTTTTATATTTTAAACTTTTTAAAATACATTTTCCGACATATTAACTTTTTTGGATAATTTTCTATATTTTTAGTTTTTTTAAAAGTCTGTTTTTTGTTTATTATTTTCAAACGTTATCGTATTTTTTATATACTTAACTGAGAAGAAATATACAGTCTGCTCTGATTGGTTAGATGGCAGGGCTCGGTTGTGATAGGTCAACTGCTTAGAAATGTCCCGCCCCTTAACCTATCCTGTACAATGTGTTTGCGCACTAGCCAATAGGAGCGCGAGTGTTCTGTAGTGATGTCACTGTGTTCCCTGACTTTGGGATTTTAGACCATTTACATGCACTAAAATCTATAGAACACACGAGAGAGGGAAAACCACAAAGCAGAATAGGACTCTTCCAGGTTTTGATATTCAGTGCTTTGTTCTAAATGTAAACATGGAACTGTTCAACTCTTTTAAGTACTTGATAATATCCCAAAAAGTGATTTGACTAAATGTTCTTACCACTTGACTGTGCTCATCTTCCTCCTCAGCGCGGTGGCGAGCCAGAGCGAGGCCATGGGCGCCGGTCTGGAGCAGTGCATTGTGGGACATCCCGCCTCTGTTACCATTGTGACGAGAGACAAGTCAGGGGGAGCGTGCAAGAGCGGCAACGCCATCCTGTCCGCGGAGGTCAGTCTTCACACTGAAAAGGTTGTGTAATTCTGTGGAAACGTATAAGCCGTATAACCAGACGTTCCCCGGGTGTGTGGTCCAGGTTTTCACGCCAGACGGCAGCATCGTGGACGGGGAGATATTGGACCACAAGAATGGGACGTACGAGTTCGTTTACACGGTGCCGAAGGAGGGCGACTTCTCCTTGGCTCTGCGTCTGTACGACCAGCACATCAAAGGAAGCCCCTTCAAGCTGACCGTCAACAAGTTCCTGGAGACCGAAGTGGAGGTGGGTGGTAAAATATTCATCACATCTTTCTGACTTACAATTCTCCAAATGTTGGGAACAGGGGTACTCAATATGTTCAAGTTATCTTGCATCCGATAACTTCTTCCTACGGATTCCTGTCCTTCTGCAGGTGTCCCCCTCCACCACCACAGCAACCAACTCCGCAGCCTACGCCACCCCCTCCACGGGCTCCTCTGAGGGGGCAAAGCGACGAGGCAAGTCCCCCGGCCAGAAGAAGAAGGGCTCCAAGAGGGCCAGCAGCGCCCTGGGGACCCCGCGACGCAAAACCCAGAACCCCATCGAGGACGATCTGATGTTCAGGATCGGTACGACGTCACATCACAGCAATCAATAAAACATCTCTAGCGTGCATTTTCCATGAGGCTGCACGGACTTTTTCAGGCTTGAACTTCAATTTTCTGCAGGAACGAAGGGGAGGAATAAAGGAGAGTTCACCAACCTGCAAGGAGTGGCTGCTTCCTCCAGTGGCCGGATCCTGATCGCTGACAGCAACAATCAGTGTGTCCAGGTAAATCACTTCTCACTAAAAGATAACAACTTATTTCTCCAGATGGTACCGATGTGAGGCTATGGTTGAGGTTTATAAGTTAAGGTATGCATTGAGTCTATAAGGGTTCTCACCAATGTCTATCCCGTCCAGATTTTCTCCAATGAGGGGGATTTTAAGAGTCGCTTTGGTGTTCGGGGGCGCTCTCCAGGCCAGTTGCAGCGTCCCACCGGCGTGGCCGTGCACCCCACCGGTGATATCATCATCGCCGACTACGACAACAAGTGGGTCAGCATCTTCTCCAGCGAGGGAAAGTACAAGGTAGGAGGCTTTGAGCTCTGAGGGAAGGAAGGACTTCCTGTAAGCATCTGAAAATACATCCCATTTTAATGCCACATGTTCTTACTGGTGTAATGTAACTAAGTAAACTTCTCGCAAGTCCGATTTTAGGTAAGAATAAAACCGGCTATTACAACTTTTACTTTTGAAAGTAAATTATAACACCAATACTTTTGTACTTTTACCTAATTAAGATTTTGAATGCAATACTTATATTACAGTATTGAGTGTTGTTCCTTTGATCTGAAAAAAACGACTTCTTCAGGGACTGGATTATCTGACGCATAAAACGTTTGTAAAAACTCACACGTTTTGGTGTTCTGTTGAGTGATTTTTCCCTCTCGTTCGTCATATTTTCTGCCAATCCAGACGAAGCTTGGCTCCGGTAGACTGATGGGGCCAAAGGGCGTGTCCGTGGACCAGGAAGGTCATGTGATCGTGGTTGACAACAAGGCGTGCACCGTCTTCATCTTCCAGCTGACTGGCAAGCTCGTCTCCAAGTTTGGAAGTCGAGGAAACGGTGACAAGCAATTTGCAGGTAGGGTTTCAAAGAGATGGAAGAGCCACAGGACAAAAGTCTGACAGTGAGGCCCAGGTGTAACGGTTCATAGACCAATTTTGCGGTTATTTCATTTGTCTAAGGACTCACTATGCATAGAAACAGTTTTCTCTAAGAAGCAAAATCGTTCCTCAGTAGAGCAGCAGCTGAAGTTGAAGTTTACACACTAGAACTACTTGTTGTTACAGTTAAAGTATTCCCCAGAAAGCACTGCAGTTTAAGATGAAGTGCAATCACTGAAACAGGATGATGTCCGCAGTTGAGATATCACTAAAAATGCAAAAACTGGAAGCAGTTCATATTATGAGATCTGAAAGCAGGTGAGGTACCCGTTGACTTCTATTACCTGAAAGTGCATGTTGAAGGGTTCGCAGAAGCACTGAAAGCATAATCTGTTTCTGTTCAAAGGTCCACACTTTGCGGCAGTCAACAAGAACAACGAGATCATCGTGACTGACTTCCATAACCACTCTGTCAAGGTAGACCCAGCCATTCCTGCAGACTACCTGAACCCTTCCTTCGGTATCTAAAGTCTGTTTCTCAAGAACACCGTGAATTTGAATCTTGATCTCTTTTCTGTCAGGTTTTCACTCCGGAGGGCGAGCTGGTGATGAAATTTGGCTCTAATGGCGAGGGAAACGGCCAGTTCAACGCTCCCACTGGTGTAGCTGTGGACGTCAATGGGAACATCATCGTAGCCGACTGGGGAAACAGCAGAATACAGGTACAGCGTGTCATCACAAGAAGCCCCTACTTTGGTAGTTTGTGCAGAAATCCAACCTCTTTCTCTCGCTCTGTTGAAACATTTCCAGGTGTTTGACGGTAGCGGGTCCTTTCTATCCTACATCAACACGTCCGCGGACCCTCTGTACGGACCCCAGGGTCTGGCTTTGACCTCAGACGGACACGTGGTCGTAGCTGACTCTGGAAACCACTGCTTCAAAGTCTACCGCTACCTGCAATGATGGAGGATTGGAGGAAAGGCGGTTGGAGGGAGTGGTTGTTGGGAGTGAAGGGATATGGTGCACGTTGTCAAATTTCTAGGAATAATTGCATGAACCTCTACCATCACACTGGAAGAAGGGATGGGTATATGAAAAAGGAGGAAGCAAAGAAGAAGGATTAGCCATCATTACATCAAAAGACCACATCGAAACTATGATCCAGTTCTGTCCTCTTTAAAGATTTCCATCATCAGCTATCGTGTGAACCAGTGAATCGCAGATAACGGTGGGACAGCAACCGGTCTTTGAACTACATATTCTTAAAGTTTAAAGAGCTATGAAGACAGAGGAGGGAATGAAAAGATGGTGGATTCAAGGGTTTGCTGCCCTCGTGAAAAATCGGGAAATATCGCAGATTTGACGCAAGTAAAAACAGTTATGCAACAACTGATTCATGATGTCACTCTCTATAAGTCCCACTTACTCCCAGTGTGGCATTAATAGAAAAGGAAAAGGGAGGAACAACAAAGAAAGGTTGCAAGAGGAGGTGAAAAAGGTATTGGGAACCACTGCTTCCTAAACCCAAAGCGGAGAAGAGGATCAAAGAAAGGTGTGTGTATAAATGAAGGCTTCTGTTTGGGAAGGAACTGATCAGAAAAATGAAAGGGTTTCTAATGTTCTGCCCCGTGGCGTGGTGTGTGACATCAACTCTAACATGTGGAAGCTAACATTAACTACCCACTTTTGGAGCTTGTCAGGACGCCCTCGAGCAAAGCACTTCCAGCAGAAGAAGACTTCAGTGAACGTTGAAATCTGTAAATATGCAACAAGAACTCCTTAAGAAGGGAAGACGGTGATGTTGAATATTGTTGGACTAAGACACTCGGCCACTTTCAGCCTGTGGTCCGTTGTTTGTGCATTAGGATTGTCTGAATACGGAATGTTTAAATTGAGTTTCTTGTCATATGCTCGTATTCTTTAGGCAATAGATTCATCGTTAGAAATGATTGCTTGACTGTGATGCTGATTGTCTGTATGACTGCTCCGATTGGTTGATTGACACGATAGATTGACACGGGCACCATTGTCTAGTCTGTGCTTGGTTTGATTGTTTTTTTTTCATGAGGAATCTGTTGCAAAGGAGAAAAAAGAAGGTCTATAAATCTATCCTATATATTTGTGAGAACACCTTTAAATAATATTGTGTAAAATGCTCAAATCAACCGATATACACACGCTCTCATTTCTGCTTGCCGTCTCAGTAGCGAAAAACAAGAAGAAGGAACGGGTTTCCTGAAAGTCCCCATTCATTCGTTAACATCGCCCAGGCTTCTAGAATGTTCGGAGAATTCCGAGAGAAGTGTCCACGCGTTCTTTCATCTTTCTGAAAACGAGGCCACGGTGTCCGATCAGCATGCCTCTGTATTTTGTGATCGTCTTCATCAAACTGACGGTTTATTAAACTGTAGGAAATGCAGTTTAGCAAACATTCATTAGCTCCTGAGTTTACAGTTAAGGACACGACACCGATGTTATGTCGTGAAGTGCTTTTCAACAGAAGGAATAAACAAAGCATTTACAATGATTATTCGACAGGCAACGAAAGCATTGAAGTTACTCACACGAGCGTTCAGTGACAGCTTTGGCTAACAGAGGCTAGCGCGAGAAATTCCCGTGTGATCGAATAGCCTCGTTGCACGGTAACCGTAAATTCTACTTCCGCTGTTACTGTATGCGCTTCTAAACTTCCGGTGTGATATCGGTGAACGTCAAACATGGCGAGTTTCTACACTAGATGCCTGCAGGATCTCCCAAACATTTCCACCTCAGATGTCCACCGACTTGTTCGGATGGGCAGTTCTACACCGAAGAGCAAACGTGATAAGGGATACAAAATGTACCTATCCAGTTATATCGACAATTATGAAGGTAAGTTGTAACTATGGCACAATATTATTGTAGCTACATAGCTAACATTAGCGCTTACATAGTGATATTACTGTGGTAATAGCTTTACTTACTTTTATAATTTAACGTGGTCTTTGCTCGACTTTTCAATGTTCAATGTCCAAAATCCTCCGACGCAAGGCTTCGTTGTCCTCAACCAAGTCACTTGCTCGTATCACCGTTTGTGGCAACACCGAGTAGTCGTGGTCAGTAGCTACAGCCGCGATTTCCATCTCGTTGTCAGAGACATCGGGACTCTCCACATCTGGCCGCGGGCGCCTCTCCCAAACACTCGGTCTAGGTGCCGATAGCTCAAACCCGTTCCAAGAAAACAGAACAGGGACTGATCCCTTTTGGAGTTTTCTTAGTCCCCCGGCTGTCACGACAAAATCTGTGCTTTTAAAGTGCCTACTGCAGACCTTTGAATGTTTCGTCGGACTGAAATTATCCCTTCGGATTCTCCTCAGCCACTCGGCCCGTACCGCCGGGTCAACGGGAAATGAATGAAAGGAAAGTAGCTTATTGTACCTCGAAGAATTCGTACACTGAGGTACACAACAGTGCAGTGCCGATGTCCCCACCCTTTGAAAGGTCAGTCGTCTTTCTTTTATTGTGAACACACTCATTGTACACTTCTAAATAGTAAAAGCCGGTTACCGGTATCCAGCTGTCAAACGCTATCATAACACGGAAGTGTTCGACCGGAAGTTTAGACGCGCATACAAGTAACAGCGGAAGTAGAATTTACGGTTACCGTGCAAGGAGGCTATAGTAAACGTTACGTCAGTTATTGCGTCATGATATTTATCTATTTATTGATCTTGTTTACCATTTGATTGTTTTCCAGCATGTGCATTGAAATTCTTAAGTGCCCATTACATTCCTTCTTTTTGTACATTTTGCCCGTTATGTTGAATCCAAATATGATTGTTGTTATTGATAGACTTTATACTGACTGTTGTGAGCGGACAAATCAGCGCCTTTCAAGTTTTGTTCTATTTTTATTTGTCAGATCAAAGTAGGCATTCTGCGTGGGGAAAACAATGAAGCTAGCCAATAAGAAAAGCAGCTTGTTAGCATTGCATTGCTGATTGAAACCAATGGACATGTTTGTGATCTTTGACATGTTTGGTGTTTGTACAACAAGCTAACTCGTTAGCTTGTTGTACAAACACCAAACTTATAAACTGTAATGTGTCCAAGTAAGGACATTTATTTTGAAGACTTAATACTTTCAAAACTAGGTAAATGCTAACTTACGTTGGTTTCAATGCTGAATGCTAACAATGCTCTTCCTGTGATATGTTCGATAAGACATTGATTTGAATGAGCTGCCAGGAGTCCTTTCCATAACTGTGCTGATTGTCGGTTTAAAGTGCTTCCTCCAATAGTGTCGCTGAATCTCACATAGTGCTGATCAACAGCCGAGGGGAGATTTGTGGCGCTATTGATTGTTCGGACTAAATCAGGTTGTGTTTCATAAAGTAATCTGGGCCTTGTTTGCTGGACACTCAGCCTTACTGTCAGTAATACATGAATGTCGTTTCAAAGTGGGTGTGATGGAATTGCCTTCTCACTAATCTTGAAATGTATCGCAAAAATAACCGAGAGATAGTGAACGACCATTTCAAACACACTTCAAAGGAGTACACATCCATTTGGGGTAACGTCCTACGTGGATTGGGTGTGTGTCATTGTTGGATTGCCACCACTCGACGAAAACCATTGTAGACCAGTTACGGTTTTACTGTCCTTAAAGTAATGAAATCTTTCATCGTCACATGCCTGCTCTCTCTCGCTCTCTCCTTCTGTATTTACTATATGTCTGTTAAGTGTTATGGACTGTCTCTTTAACATTCACTCCCACTCTCAACGCTACAATAAAGCATTCCTTCCTAAATAATCTCCTTTATTTGAACGTGGAACCTTTTTCAGGACCTTGAAGAAGTGAAACACATTACCCACATTGTTAAAGGATGAGAAATGACACTTCAGGGAGATATACATAACGATGTGCATTTATTATCAAACCAGGATCACACACTTCTGGATAACTCACCCAGCAAATCACACACACAAACATGCATTACACACACAGCAATCCTTGTTTATTCGGTCATTTGCATGCCCACTAGCTACTGAATGTGACCTGCATGCTTTTGGAAACAACCGTTTTGCATTTCCCCACGTCTGAGCACAGGCATCTTCTAATATACATATCAGGTATTTAAATCCCCCTGAATGCGTGACTCTGATTAACAACCCATACCACTCATCCCACAATATAAGATCCACACAACACACATTTCACAAAACCTTAAAAGTGCTCTTCAACGATCAGGCCTTTGACTTCAAATCAACAACTTCAAAAAAAGTTTAAAACAATGTCGTCTCCTTATCGAAACCTGACCATTACCCACAATGCAACTCTACTAACAACATAGGAGCTATTTCTAACTGGTAATTAAAGCAACCACCATCAACCCGAGAGAACGTTCTTCAGGACATCACGCTGATTAAACTATATTGTGAGTCTGAACCCGACGTACACCACTAATAAATATACACAGGGTTCAGCAACCCATTATTCCGAAGAACCGTTTTTACTTTATTTCATTACTGGTGTAATTATTAGTAGCTCAGGTAAACTTCAGACATCATTTACATGTAGAATAAAACGTTAGAATCACTCAAGCTTGTTTTAGAGCTTATTTTCAGGCATATCTCCAAAACCATTCTTAGGGAACAGTAAATGCTGACTCACTTCAGTGTTTGAAGTACCACCTTGCAACAACATCCGTTTTATTAATCCACCATTTGAATTTGCAAACTAGCTAAATTGATTGAAGTTGTAAAAAATTCAAATTGCATTTCTCAGAAACCTGCTACGCAAACGTCCTGGTGTGAACATTTCTCATTTACTAAATAGGCGCTAGGCTCACAGACAGGTTCTTTCCATACCTTGACTCAGCAACACAACAGTTTTCTTTCCCTGTGCAGATACAGCAGTGGTAACACCAGACTGGCGGGCACGTTGAACACTCCTGAACACGACAAAATTATACAGACGTCCCTTTCCCTCAGAAAAGCTGAGGTAAACAGACTCAGAGAAACAATCAGACCTGCTATCCACAGCCACAGCACTCCTGCTATGGCTGTGATGGTATAGAACGCTCTCTGCTTTGATTGGTCGACCTTCTTCTTTTTCTCCCCGCCTTGGTCCCCCGGCCCTATGCGAATCAGAACACAGAGGGTAGAGAGGCTGCAGAAGGACACGAGTAAGGAGGCGAAGACTAAAGCGCATAAAAATGGGACGATTGGCAAACCAGGCAGGTAATGAGCGGAGAATCCCATCATTCCACAGACCAGCAGCCAAACGCAGCCAATGCTGATGTTTCTGATCCTCAGCCCACGCTCGCTTCTCAGCCCCAGGTAAATGATGGGGTGAACAACAGCCAGGTATCGCTCCACACAGGTGAGGGCGTTAAAGAAGACCTCTCCAAAGAAAGTGAAGACAGTAAGAACGACTGCTACATCCTGAAGCCTTGGGAGTTCAGCATATGAGCCCCACAATGAGCAAAGCGTCCCCAAGCCAAAAATCGGACTCATGGCACTCAGGTGGAAGGTGACCATGTCGGAGTGGCTCGTTGTTTTGAAGGAACGCTGACGCCTCCATCGTTGGTGACCCAGGTGGAAGACGAAGGTGCAAACGGGCAGGAGGAGGATCACTTTTATGACCATGATGCTGTTTGCGATGTGTCTGCCAAATGTGGTGCTGCTGCAAAAGCCGTGCAAAAGACTGCTCGAGTTGGATGTGGAAGAGGAGTTAGCTGCCATGTCTTCTGTATGACTTCTGTATTGACCTGAGGAGAATGAGAAAAATAAGAACAGAGGAGCTGGCAGTGCCCAATGAAATATCAATTTTCATATTCAACATGTTGCTCGTTATGTTTGTGGTGACCGTCTGGACTGATGGCCGTCCGTCTGGGCTGGTGATTTCTTAAGAACTTCCTCTAGGTACAAAAGTCCATTTTAACTCAAGGAGGAACTGATCAGAAAATGATGAAGTGATCTTTGACTTTCCTTTTTGTCAGAAACAGAGTTGTTATTTCTAATGATTTCTGGTTGGTTACTTACCAATGGAGAGGAACAGACCTGTGTTTGAATACTGAATTATTTTGCTCATTACAAACATTTTAACTGACATCAGTTTTCCATTACGGGACACTCACCCTGCTCAGTGTTGTCTCTGATGGTCCTTATCCCGCGTCTCCAAGCTCACAGTCCTGTTGAGGAGGCGCGAGTGAACGATAAGCCAGTCAGTGTGATGAAGCGTTAGAGCTGTTAGACTGGGATGGATTACACTCTTCATATTTCCATATCAGGATCTGTGCATCCATCACGTCTCACTGGATTCAAATGATCCTCAGCGTTCATTCAAATTCAGCATTGTCCCGCACAGAGCAGTTTGGGAGCAAATCTGCTTTATTTGCTTATTAATAAACTTCAACACAAACAGTTCCAGTATGCATGACCCCAGCCATCCCCATCAACAGCTGTGATGAAGGCCTTCGACCCCCCCATCAGCCAGAGGAAATGTAATGTAATGTAGAAGTGTGTTTTCAGTAGGGCTGTCACTATGTCAGTGTTTTATTTGTTTACATTTTGAAATGTTTAGACATTTAATTCCCAATAAACAGTTTGTTGGCCCAAGACATGGACACATCACACCAGGGTCATATCCAGGACGGCTCGACAGCGGCTCTTCTTCCTCCGCAGGCTGCGGAAGTTCAACATGGACTCCAGGATACTCTGCAACTTCTACAGGTGCACCATCGAGAGTATCCTGACTGGCTGCATCACCGCCTGGTATGGCAGTTGCACCGCCCTCAACCGTAAGACTCTACAGAGGGTGGTGAAAACTGCTCAGCACATCACCAGGACGGAGCTGCCATCCATGGAGGACCTCTACACCCAGCGGTGTAGGAAGAAGGCCGGTAGGATATTAAAGGACCCCCATCACCCCAGCACCAATCTGTTCTGTCTGCTGCCGTCTGGCAGACGGTACCGCAGCATCCGGACCAAGACCACCAGACTCAGAGACAGTTTTATACCACAGGCTATAAGACTGCTGAACTCCTGAGCTATGTCTACTCACATCTGTTTATAGTACACACATCTATATATTATACATATCTGCCATATACATCTGTTATACGTAATATGTGCATCTGTCCATACCTCCTCATTCAACAGAGTAAAGTGTGTAAATACTCTCAATGTATTCCACATATGTATATATTTCACATCCTCAAATCTTTACTGTTGTTATTGTAAATATTCTTCTCTCTTTTTGCACCATTTTATTTATCTTATCTGCACCATGTATGTGGAGTTGTTGGAGGAGCATGGGACATAAGATTTTCGTTTCATACGCTGTATCTGCTGTGCATATGACCAATAACACCTTGAAACCTTTGCTTCATTTACTATGGGGTTACATTTATACACTTACTGCATGTTTTACACATTTACTAAATATGTTATTCAATCCATGTTCTGTTTACTACCTTCGTATTACACGTTCAACCCTGTTTCTGTTGTATTGTGTTAGCTGGAGCAATAGTCAGGTCTGCCAAACATTTACATGGAGTCTGCAAAGTTCCACTCAAACTGACAGAGAAAAATGAGGATCTTAAAAAGCAAAGCGTATCGTCTCTTCTCCACGCTCATGCTCTCAACTTCTCTTTGCATATATACTGTACAAACAAATTAAACCCTACACACACACACACACACACACACACACACACACACACACACACACACACACACACACACACACACACACACACACACACACACACACACACACACACACACACAGAGATACACCCACTATTGTTTGGACTAAGAACCTCCAGACAGCCTGTGAAGACACCGGAGAAAGGAGATCAGGAACCAACACGTTTGGTGAGATGGGAATTTCATTTTGGATGTTTTATGACTTTAAGGACTATTTATTTATATATGTATATATTGTATTTTTACGATGATTGGTCCAATTACAAACCAAGTTATAACCTAAAATATTGTTGTTAAATATATTATAAATATTGGGCTTGCATTGATTTCATTGTTGGTAATCTGCGGGGCACGTCGTCAATAAAACATCAGACAGCGCTGCACAGTTCATAGCAAAAGTCCAATCCCAAACAAACGCATACCTTCAAACAAAATGTACAACAAAAAGACTGTTCATACCAATTTTGAGATATTTCTTTAAGTGTTTTTTAATAATTGTACCAGTTTTCGGGGGTTTGTGGCACCAGTCAAGATATCCCAGGTCCAAATCGTGGGTAAAAATCCCTGAGGAGAGCCTTAGGCTAAGGAGCCTGAAAATGGATGAACCCGGGGGAATCAGAGCATTCTAACCCAGAAATAGGCTCCAAATTGGGGGAAATGATCAATATTTGCCTTGAAAACATGTGCTTAAAAGGACCCTGTATCTGAGTCTTCTTGATTGTTTTGTAACCATCGATTATACATTTTCCGTTCAGTCATATTAACAAGTCACGCCTCCAGGGATTGCAAGGTAGCTTGTTGGTGGTCTTCAGCTATTTGATAGAATTGCCATCAAACATTGAAACCCGGCTCAGGATGAGTTGTGAACACTTTGGTGATTAACTGACTTTTTGACATTTGTATTTGTCTATTTTTTGACTAAATGCTTTTGAAACTAGTTCCCATTTGCCCATTTTCTGTACTGCTTAGAGCAAATGCTATCATGCTAAGGGGCTAATCTAAGATAATCACTTCCCTGGTACACATCCACATGTTAGCATGACTGCTACCACACAGTTGATTTTTGTCTCTCCCCTCCTCTTCAGGCGTCTTCTGTTAAAAATGTCCATCAATCATTCATCCTCCACCAATGACTCTCTCCCTCATCTGTCTGCCTCCTTTGACTGCACCATTACTGGCTACCTGCAATTGGCCACTATCCTTACCAACATCATCTTCCTTTTCCCTCTCTCCGTCTTTGTCCTCCATCTTGGATTCCAGCGATGGAAACAACAGCGATGTGGTTCCTCAGCGGCGGTCACGAGTCTCTCCGACTTTGTCACCTACAACATGGCCGTCCTGGAGCTGATTGGAGTATCAGGGGCCGTCACCACCCTTGCCGGGGACTTCCTCGGTATCCCTGTGATGATGGATGCTGGGGTACTCATTTGGGTTTTCCCCTGGTATGGACAAATGCTTTTCCCAATCCTGTCCTGTGTGGAGCGCTACGTCGCTGTCGTCCACCCCGTCACCTACCTGGTGGTGAAACAGGGGGCCGGGGTCCGAATCAGAAACATCTGCACCGCGTACGTTTGGCTGCTGTGCTTCATGGGGGTCGGTGGCTATTTCCTGTTGATGGGAGAATCAACGTTAATGTATTTACCAAGCACCTGCCAATTTGCATTCAATTTAATCTCCCTGACAGTCAGCAGCGTTTCCGTTCTCCGCGTTCTGTCTCGACCCCGGCCAGGGGAGGTGGGTGTGCACAGCAGGCGGGTTAGCCAATCACAGAAGAAGGCCTACCACACCATCCTGATCATAACGGGAGTGCTGTTGTTGAAGTTTGGAGGGAACCTGGTTTGCAATTTGATAAGCCTCTCTTTGAACAGTGCTCAGTGCGTGCTGATCCTCCTCTCACTGCTGTTCAATCTGCCCAGCAGTCTGGTGTTACCGCTGCTGTTCCTGCACAGGGAGGGGAAACTACCGGGCTGCAAACACAACCCAGAATCACGATAGAGTGTGTGCCATCAGATGGTACATGAGACAAGGCTGAACTACACCAGTGCATTGTTGTAACCATTACAGGGGAACTTCTTAGTGCCAGGACGGACGGACAGACAGACAGACAGACAGACAGACAGACAGACAGACAGACAGACAGACAGA
Organism: Eleginops maclovinus; assembly: GCF_036324505.1. NCBI lineage: Eukaryota > Metazoa > Chordata > Actinopteri > Perciformes > Eleginopidae > Eleginops > Eleginops maclovinus. Next base: position 1,213,113 of record NC_086362.1, read on the forward strand.
CAGACAGACAGACAGACAGACAGACAGACAGACAGACAGACAGACAGACAGACAGACAGACAGACAGACAGACAGACAAACAGAGGACAGACAGACAGACAGACAGACAGACAGACAGACAGACAGACAGACAGACAGACAGACAGACAGACAGACAGACAGACTGATAGACAGACAGACAGACAGACAGACAGACAGACAGACAGACAGACAGACAGACAGACAGACAGACAGACAGACAGACAAACAGAGGGACAGACAGACAGACAGACAGACAGACAGACAGACAGACAGACAGACAGACAGACAGACAGACAGACAGACAGACAGACAAACAGAGGGACAGACAGACAGACAGACAGACAGACAGACAGACAGACAGACAGACAGACAGACAGACAGACAGACAGACAGACAGACAAACAGAGGGACAGACAAACAGAGGGACAGACAGACAGACAGACAGACAGACAGACAGACAGACAGACAGACAGACAGACAGACAAACAGAGGGACAGACAGACAGACAGACAGACAGACAGACAGACAGACAGACAGACAGACAGACAGACAGACAGAGGGACAGACAGACAGACAGACAGACAGACAGACAGACAGACAGACAGACAGACAGACAGACAGACAGACAGACAGACAGACAGACTGATAGACAGACAGACAGACAGACAGACAGACAGACAGACAGACAGACAGACAGACAGACAAACAGAGGGACAGACAAACAGAGGGACAGACAGACAGACAGACAGACAGACAGACAGACAGACAGACAGACAGACAGACAGACAGACAGACAGACAGACTGATAGACAGACAGACAGACAGACAGACAGACAGACAGACAGACAGACAGACAGACAGACAGACAGACAGACAGACAGAGGGACAGACAGACAGACAGACAGACAGACAGACTGATAGACAGACAGACAGACAGACAGACAGACAGACAGACAGACAGACAGACAGACAGACAGACAGACAGACAGACAGACAGACACGGACAGACAGACAGACAGACAGACAGACAGACAGACAGACAGACAGACAGACAGTGGTGTATTTATTGTAGCATTAGAATTAGCATAGAAAACTCCTCACAAATAACCAATGACTTTACTTACACTCTATGTTAATGAAACCTCCCGGAGCAACACACTGCCGGGGACCCTGCGCTCTGCCTGACTGTGAACACAAAGTGAGAGGAACATTTGCATGCCACCATCAGCAGTGTAGAGTGACTGGAATCCATCATTAGTTTGACAACATGCAAAAGCCCACAGTCCTGCAGCTGTGTGTCACACACATAGGTATTAATAAATGAGATTCAGATGATAGAGAATCAGAGAGTGCGGAGAGAGATCATCAACAACACCGTGACAAGGTGCGTGTTTCATTCAAATATAACATGTAGCTTTACTAACATGCCGCTCTTCATTGTGGTGACAACTTTAGCTATTTTTATGAACCTCAATCAACTAAATATACACTTATACATATTCTGGAAGTGTGTTATAGCATGCTTATATTTAAAACATCTGCATGAAATAAATCATAATCTGATGGTGTTGATTTAATTGCAGAAGTGATTTATTACAATACACAATCATCTGCTTTAATATCCCAGGGTGAATACTGAACTTGTCCGGGTTGTTTCTGTACTTTGGGGTGGGAAAGCTTTTACTTGAAGAAGATTTGTCATGATTTAACCTGTAACCAAAAATTCCAACATGCTTCTTTTTAAATAACGCTCTTGGTGTGCCACAGGGATCAATTCGATGCCCACTTCTTTTAAAACGATGTCTGCAAATGTCTTAATTGTTGCGTCAGTTAATTAATTTCTCCCGTCTCCTTTTTTATCCATAAAAGCGATTAACCGAGATGTCAGTGAACTCCTCTTCCTCCTCGAAGACCCACTGCCTAAACTCACCAGCGGCAGTGGTCATGTCCATCACCTTCAACGTCACAAAGCTCACCCTCACCCGGGCGCTGCACGATAGCTGCCCACTGCTCCTAGTACTAGGATTGGTTAAATGCAGAGGACTAATTTCACTGTGTGTGCTCTGCTGTGTGCATGCATGTGACAAATAAAGAGGGTTTCATCCTCCGATTCTATCTATCTATCCTCCTCTACCCTTTCTGTTTCCTCGTCTTTGTCTTGGGCTACCAACGATGGCGGCGGCAGCGCTCCTTCGAAACCACGAGCCACTCCGACGTCTTCACCTACCACCTGGCCGCCATAGAGATGATCCACGGGGTGGCGGGCATCACGTACATCACCGAGGTCACTAAAGCGGGGGTGTGTGTCAGTTATATAGTTTTCTTTGGACAGATTGGCTTTCACACCCTAACCTGAATTGAGCGATACCTGGCCGTGGTTCACCCCGTTGTGTACATGGGGCTCAAAAAGGTGCGTGGCGTCAAAATACGAAACACCAGCGTCGCGTGCGTTTGGCTGCTGAGCTTTGCAATGAGCGGGTTAACGTGCAGATACAGCTTGCACTTGGTGCCAGTGTTCATCTTATTGGTCGTCACTTTAATTGCCCTGACCTTCTGCAGCCTTTCTGTTCTCTGCAGTCTGATTGATCCAGGGCCAGGGGAAGGAGGCGGGTTGTGGTTCGCAGGCATGATCGTGAGTCTGTCTCTGGGGCAGTCAAAGTTGCTGAACCCCGAGGAAGGCTGTGCACTGCTGGTCTCTGCCAACTGGTTCAGTCTGCCCAGCAGTCTGGTGCTGCCGCTGCTGTTTCTGCACCGAGCCGGAAAACTCTTCTGTGTGAAGTAATGTACGTATTTTTGTTGGACCACCCCATGGTAAGCAATCCAAAATGAAATGGAGGAATCACATTGGCTTTTTGTAAAGGGATCCAGCCTTCAGGGCCCAACACAGAAAAACAACATTCCTGCACCATGTTAATTTAACACTAGAACCGCCAACGGGTAAATTTGACCCGCAGCTGTTTCTTGATTGTCTGGAACTTTGTTTCAACAAAATATTCAAGTCTCCCAGTCCGTGACTTTTCCTGAAAGCCAGCAGGTAATATTTACCCCTACAGAAAATGCAGTGATTTTCGCGTTATTTATTTCGCGTGTAAAGATAAACTTGACGTGTTGTGTACTGCTGTTCCTTATAGAGCCGGTCATATTTTGTAGAGAGACTTTTAAAATGGACAAAGGAAAGAGACTCATGAATGTACAGGAGGCCTTAGCGCTGCTAAACCGAGTGATGTGTCCTGGGTTTGTTCTGCCGCTGACGGGTCATCTGACAGCGATCCACCCAGCCTCCGAGGAAAGTGAAGCCGTCCCATCATTTTATTAAAGAGTAGAACCCTGTGTTCTAGTATGATAAATGAAAGAGCATTGTACCTTGAAAATCAATGCATTCTAGCAGTGGGTACATTTGACCCATTGACGGTTTTATGTAAACAGCGAGCCCTGGCGGTGCTGGTGTTAATCTGATAGATTTTAAACCAATGTTACGGCGAATAGAATTAATGTTCTGGGAGCATTTTATTTAGGGTTATGTTTGTTTCAGGGGTTTTGGTTAATGTAAAGTTATATTCAAAACGTATTCTATAATAATCATATTATCTCAAGATTGTATTTTAAACTGTGAATAAAATGAGTGTTTAATAAAGAGCTCTTATTGCCAGTGGTGTAAAGTACTATAAACTACATTTTTGAAGTTCTTCATTCCATTTCATGCTATGTTTGCTCCACTACATGTACTAATACCTTTAGTTGCCGGGCAGATTTGGATTAAATCAGACTGTAGTTCACCTGCAGTAAATCCAGCAGCTACCCTGCAGTATACAAAGCCATTCAAACTAGCTGCACCTTTACCAGCTCTGAGAACACTTTAATGATCAATCATTATAAAACATATCAGAGATATTATTCTGAAATGGACCAATCAAACAATGACTTCTTTTACTGTCGCTACTTTAAGTACATTTAGAGGAGAGTACTGCTTATTGCATCGCTGCTCTAAAACTACAGCACGCTCATTTGCAGGATGGAGATGCTACAACTCGTCATGCTGTTGATTGCTGGCTGCCTCTGTGTTAATGTTAGCAGCAGCCCTGATCGCAGACTTCATAGACGTCTCGATCCAGGCGTGAGGGAAGGCTGTATGTTCCCCAGCAAAGTGCACCCTGCCCTCGCTTCTGAACAGCTCCTTGGAGTAATCTAAATGCTGGTAGGGGGTGAAGAGAGCAAAGGCGCCCAAACTGTGAGGATCGGCGCTCCACCTCTTCACCAACACCCCAGTGCAGAGGGACCAGACTTTCCTCCCGTGGATCTGCTCCAAATCTCTCAGCGCCAGCTCCTTGAGGTCTTGGTCGCTCGCTCCCAGGAAGAGGAGGGAGTCGTCGGACCAGGTGTAGGATGCCAGAAGAACCCCGATGGTCTTATTGGTTGGGAAACTGTGACTCGGGTAGTAGATGAACCGAGACGGCCTGTCGGTGATGCTCTTGCCGCCTCGGATGCCATCCTCCAACCAGAACTTCTTCCTGAAAGTGAGGATGATCTTAGTGGAGCTGTCGTAGTGGACCGCCCTCAGGACTTCCATCTTCTTAATGGAGAGGGGGGGGTCAAAGTCCATGAAAAGGGCGGCTTTGGCCGTGGTGGTCACCAGGACGACGTCGGCATGAAGGTCGGTGAGGGGAAGTTCTGGATCGGTCTGATAGGACACGATAACCCCCCGATCTGATTGGTGGATACGTTTGACTTTAGAGTTCAGGAGGATGGGCACGTCGAGGACGGTGAGAAAGGCTTTGGTTAGCAGATCGGTCCCGCCCGTCACCTCATCGTACCTGCAAGACAAAACACTTTTAGTGTCCAGAAACAAATATAACAGATTAGGCTTTAAGGAACTACTGCACGGTCACATGACTTATTTCTGCATCGTTAATGAATTCAGGAGAAAGTAAGACTGGTACGTGGTGGTGTCGCTGACGTCGCTCTCGATGTAGATCATCTCGGTCAGCGCTAGGTGCATGAGGCTCTGTTCGTTGAGCAAGTCTCCGATCATCCGAATCGCCTCCAGACTCACGCCACCTTCTTCCCTCAGGTACTCCTGTGAACACACAGAGCTTTCCACATTATAGTCCTACCCTCGGACGATGTGAACACAGCATTTATATTGTTTGTGAATAACATTTACCTTCACAGAGTAGTGGTCGTATTTTCGTAGTGCAGCTTCGCAGCCATGATCCTCCACTTCATCTTTCACCTACAGAAAACATGATTAGCATCCAGCTGTTTCATGTATGCTTGTGGTGGGTGAGGAAAAAAAACAAGCAATAGTAGATAGAAAGTTTGTGTACCAATGATCCTCTATTAAATATTCTGTTTTGCGTATTGGGTAAATTAATTTGCCATTGTTATTATATTATTTATATTTTACTGATATTTTTCTTTTTTATCGTATTTATTTGTATTATTAATATTATCAGTATTAATCATTCCAGCTCAAACCGGCCCTGCTTAAAGACGTAACGTGTGTATAAGATACAAAAGGTTGCAGCAATAGTAAAAGATATCAGTGCATGATGTCCACAGGAAGTCAGTACAGAAGTCCTCGACAGAAGTCTCAGATGTCCACAGGAAGTCAGTACAGAAGTCCTCTGATGTCCACAGGAAGTCAGTACAGAAGTCCTCTGATGCTCACAGGAAGTCAGTACAGAAGTCCTCTGATGTCCACAGGAAGTCAGTACAGAAGTCCTCTGATGTCCACAGGAAGTCAGTACAGAAGTCCTCAGATGTCCACAGGAAGTCAGTACAGAAGTCCTCTGATGTCCACAGGAAGTCAGTACAGAAGTCCTCAGATGTCCACAGGAAGTCAGTACAGAAGTCCTCTGATGTCCACAGGAAGTCAGTACAGAAGTCCTCTGATGTCCACAGGAAGTCAGTACAGAAGTCCTCTGATGCTCACAGGAAGTCAGTACAGAAGTCCTCTGATGTCCACAGGAAGTCAGTACAGAAGTCCTCTGATGTCCACAGGAAGTCAGTACAGAAGTCCTCTGATGTCCACAGGAAGTCAGTACAGAAGTCCTCTGATGCTCACAGGAAGTCAGTACAGAAGTCCTCTGATGTCCACAGGAAGTCAGTACAGAAGTCCTCTGATGTCCACAGGAAGTCAGTACAGAAGTCCTCTGATGCTCACAGGAAGTCAGTACAGAAGTCCTCTGATGTCCACAGGAAGTCAGTACAGAAGTCCTCTGATGTCCACAGGAAGTCAGTACAGAAGTCCTCAGATGTCCACAGGAAGTCAGTACAGAAGTCCTCTGATGCTCACAGGAAGTCAGTACAGAAGTCCTCAGATGTCCACAGGAAGTCAGTACAGAAGTCCTCTGATGTCCACAGGAAGTCAGTACAGAAGTCCTCTGATGTCCACAGGAAGTCAGTACAGAAGTCCTCTGATGCTCACAGGAAGTCAGTACAGAAGTCCTCTGATGTCCACAGGAAGTCAGTACAGAAGTCCTCTGATGTCCACAGGAAGTCAGTACAGAAGTCCTCTGATGCTCACAGGAAGTCAGTACAGAAGTCCTCTGATGTCCACAGGAAGTCAGTACAGAAGTCCTCTGATGTCCACAGGAAGTCAGTACAGAAGTCCTCAGATGTCCACAGGAAGTCAGTACAGAAGTCCTCTGATGTCCACAGGAAGTCAGTACAGAAGTCCTCAGATGTCCACAGGAAGTCAGTACAGAAGTCCTCAGATGTCCACAGGAAGTCAGTACAGAAGTCCTCTGATGTCCACAGGAAGTCAGTACAGAAGTCCTCTGATGTCCACAGGAAGTCAGTACAGAAGTCCTCTGATGTCCACAGGAAGTCAGTACAGAAGTCCTCAGATGTCCACAGGAAGTCAGTACAGAAGTCCTCTGATGTCCACAGGAAGTCAGTACAGAAGTCCTCTGATGTCCACAGGAAGTCAGTACAGAAGTCCTCTGATGTCCACAGGAAGTCAGTACAGAAGACCTCTGATGCTCACAGGAAGTCAGTACAGAAGTCCTCTGATGTCCACAGGAAGTCAGTACAGAAGTCCTCAGATGTCCACAGGAAGTCAGTACAGAAGTCCTCAGATGTCCACAGGATGCTCCTGTGTTTGTTGTACCTTCTGCAGAGCTCTCTGCAGCAGCTTGTCTGCAGACATCCCCCTCTCTCTCCTCCACACTTTATACTTCAGGATGTTGGGGTTCGCCTTCACGGCGTACGTCCTCCTGCGCAGCCCGTTCACCAGGAAGAAGGTGTTGTTGTCCTCCATCACGAATGGATTCAGCTTCACCCCCAGCTCGTCAGCAAACCAGCGGACGATGCTGCCGACAGACGCATTTCCATCAGTCAGACTTCAGATGAGGGAATTATTTCTCAAACATTTTGACTCACCGGTGAGAACTGGGGATCCTCATGGCTCCCAGTTCAGCGTACCATCCCTCCTCCTCGTTCCTGTAGGTCTCCACCCGGCCTCCAATTCGACCACTGGACTCCACTATAGTTACCTTGTCCAACACACAGAAAAACCCCTTTAATATAATATCTGATAGAGAGGGAGACATTGTATTTGAGCCTCATGTCTCGGTGGGACACTCATGGATTATATTAAGCAACTGTGAACATGTGTTGTATACACATAAGAGATGTTAGTGTCACGGTCCGTCTGTTTCCCTGTTTTATTTTGAAAACCCCTGCCTCATGTCTGTGTCTCTGAGTTGTCCCTCCTGTCTGATTGCTGATTGCTTTCAGTTGCATGTATTTAAGGTCTGGTTTTCCTGTTGGTGTTATTGGAGTTCTGGTCTGTTCTATGTATTTCATGTGAACCTTGAATAAAGGTCATTTTCAGTTTCATTTACACTACATTTAGATGAAGGTATTCATAGTTACTTACAATAAGTGCAATAAACCATGAAGAACTGAGACACAGAGTCCTGTCTACCAGCCCATGCTGCTACACTTACATATATCATACCCTTCATTATTGCTTTTATTTTAGAGCCTTTAAATGATGAGAAACGTTTACAGTTCATAAAGTCTATTAGAGCTTGCACCCTGTGCCCGGCGTCCTGCAGCAGCTTTGCAGCCGTCAGTCCTGCAGCCCCGGCCCCGACGATGACCACGTGATGGGAGGTTTTGATGTGGGGAAGGCCGTGCTTCACCGTGTCCAGGAGCTCCTTGTAGTCCTTGTCCTGCAGACAGTCTTCCAGATGTTCCCTCACACTCCCAGCGGCCGCTGGTGTGTTGCTGAGGCACAGTGTGAGCAGCAGCAGCAGCAGCCGGACGCCACCTGGAAACACAGGTATTATTCAGGGAGTGAAGGAGGAAATCGGAGAGAGGGACCTTTAATGAGAGCCTCAGTGCTTCCCTTCGTGCTTTACAAGTAATAAATAAGAACTTAGTGCCAAAAATAAATAATTAAAGAGCATTAATTTAATAAACACAAACATATTCAGGTATATCAATTATAATAGAGAGGATTTTACCAACAACCAAAGGGATTCAGATGAAATGAGACATTTAAGACCCTTAGAAAGTTTGAAATGTTTAGGCTTATCAAATATAACAATAAACTAAAATACTGGTTATTAATCAATATTCTGAGGATGTTTTTATTTTAGGGGAATAACATATGGGGAAAGCATGAAAAGTATTAATATAACAACATTTTAAAACAGTCAATAAAAAAAGTCAAGTAAGACAAATAAATGAGCTGCAGTCAGAATCTGTTGGGTTTACTTCACCACTCCTTTCACCCAGCATGTGACCTGTGAAATATTCCAGTAAAATCCTTGTGTTTTATCATGCAGTGATGAATAATAACTGAGACCATGACCACAGAACAGAAAGCAGAACTGGGAAGTGACCGCAGCGACAGCATGCACAACTCTGAAGACATTATCTCATCTGGACATACATTTAGGGAATTTCCAAAGATCGCTGTCGCCAACCTTTTGTGATTTTAACACAGAATAAAAACTCAATATTTCTGAAAGAATACTCACAGGAAATCCTCTTCCTCTCCGGCTGTGAATCCATCTCAGTTCAGAAGCTTTCTGAAGAAATGAAACAGAAACTAAAAGAGACAGAAATAATTCAATCCTGACAAACATTTACAGTATTTCATCTTAACAACTGTAAAGTGATCTGTGTGTGTGTGTGTGTGTGTGTGTGTGTGTGTGTGTGTGTGTGTGTGTGTGTGTGTGTGTGTGTGTGTGTGTGTGTGTGTGTGTGTGTGTGTGTGTGTGTGTTTCTTCTCCAGTTTTCATACAACTCATCAGCAGAGATGTGCTGTCTCTGATCATCCCATCTATTTTCCCCAGATTTAAAAAGCAATGTTTTTTATTTGATTACATAAAAATGTATGAAATGAAACTCATTTATATTATATATTCAAAAGCATGTTTTTCTCTTATTTGTGTTCTTCTTTTATCCTGTTTTATACATTTAATGGTTTCATATTTCTACTCACTTATATTTAAATAAAGCTTTGAATATTTATTTTATTTCTATGATATTTAAGGTAGCATTGACTCTGCCTTCAGGGTCTGATTACATCCAGTCTAGGCTGTCTCATTTTCTATATATTTATCCAAGACACCTCTTGCACACAATATGAAATCTAAGTCTTCCTACCTTAGTTGGAGCTTCAACATCAGACGGGTTGTGACGGGGCGCTCCTTCAGAGCCCCAGTGATCCTCTCATCTGACCGCAGAGGGCGGGACTTTGCAATCAGGCAAGTTCTTCTTCACACATGTTTTGTACATTTTAACCATCAGGTTGTCCTCTCATTTAACTATGGACTAGAAAATCAGTGGTCATGTTTCTTCGGGTGGGGGGGTTGAGAGTATCCAAACCAGCAGAAAGAATACACGGGAAGAATCTGTGGAAATATTTCTTCTTTTATAAACTCTTTTGGGAGATAAGTATTAAAACTCAGCAATCAATAAAATACACCAAAATAAAATCTCTGAAAGCTTTGTTTTTTTTGCAGAACCTTCAGCTAAAGGCAATTGTTAATCGACTGCATTTAAACACAGCTTTTATCCAAAGCATTTTTACAACGGTCGAGATAAATAATGATCAGATTCCCAGAAATCTTAAAAGTGAACCCCTGCTCTTAGAGTCACATTTAAAACACACACACCTTTACAAAGCTCCCTTTCTTTAACTGCTCTTGGCTGCAAGAAGCTTACCTTATGTTCACTATGCATGAAATACCAAAATCAGGGTTGGTTTCTTCTACTGATATTGCAATCTCCTCTTCATCAGCTGGTCGACATGGGTTCATCATTTCTTGGAAATCTTGACAAAGAGTGAACTGAAAAGAGGAAATATGGAGTGGATTTTCTTTAATCATTGAGTCACTTGGAATTTCTTTCACTAACCACAGGCCTTTGAGTTTCCTATTTACTGTACTTTCTTTATTATTCTGAGAAATGTTGGCTGGTATCTCAAGTATCTATATTGTAAAGGATTCATATATACTGTATATATATATGTATATATATATACATATACAGTGGGGCAAAAAAGTATTTAGTCAGCCACCAATTGTGCAAGTTCTCCCATTTAAAAAGATGAGAGAGGCCTGTAATTTTTATCATAGGTACACTTCAACTATGAGAAACAGAATGGGGGAAACAATCCAGGAAATCACATTGTAGGATTTTTAATGAATTTATTTCAAATGATTGTGGAAAATAAGTATTTGGTCAATAACAAAAGTTCATCTCAATACTTTGATATGACATTCTCCCAATCCTCTTCTGGATCATCCAAATGCCCTCTAGCAAACTTCAGACGGGCCTGGACATGTACTGGCTTAAGCAGGGGGACACGTCTGGAACTGCAGGATTGAAGTCCCTGGCGGCGTAGTGTGTTACTGATGGTAGCCTCTGTTACTTTGGTCCCAGCTCTCTGCAGGTCATTCACTAGGTCCCCCCGTGTGGTTCTGGGATTTTTGCTCACCGTTCTTGTGATCATTTTGACCCCACGGGGTGAGACCTTGCGTGGAGCCCCAGATGGAGGGAGATTAGCAGTGGTCTTGTATGTCTTCCATTTTCTAATAATTGCTCCCACAGTTGATTTCTTCACACCAAGCTGCTTACCTATTGCAGATTCAGTTTTCCCAGCCTGGTGCAGGTCTACAATGTTGTCTCTGGTCTCCTTTGACAGCTCTTTGGTCTTGGCCATAGTGGAGTTTGGAGTATGACTGTTTGAGGTTGTGGACAGGTGTCTTTTATACTGATAACGAGTTCAAAAAGGTGCCATTAATACAGGTAACGAGTGGAGGACAGAGGAGCCTCTTAAAGAAGAAGTTACAGGTCTGTGAGAGACAGAAATCTTGCTTGTTTGTAGGTGACCAAATACTTATTTTACCGAGGAATTTACAATGAATTCATTAAAAATCAGACAATGTGATTTCCTGGATTGTTTCCCCCATTCTGTCTCTCATAGTTGAGGTATACCTATGATAAAAATTACAGGCCTCTCTCATCTTTTGAAATGGGAGAACTTGCACAATTGGTGGCTGACTAAATACTTTTTTGCCCCACTGTATATACACACACATATATATATATATATATACATGTGTGTATATATATATGTATATATATATATATATATATATATATATATATACATACATATATATATATACATATATATATATATATATATATGTATATATATATATATATATATATATATATACATATATATATATATATATGTATATATATATATATATATATACATATATATATATATATATATATGTATATATATATATATACATATATACATATATATATATGTATATATATACATATATATATATATATATATACATATACATATATATATATATATATATATGTATATATATATATGTATGTGAACAGAAGGAAAGTCCTGATCAAGTTAAGCTGAAATGGTTTTGAGCAAATGTGTAAATCTATCAGAATCAAAATACTGTTGAAACTCGGAGACATTCAGTTTTGTGACAGTAGCGAAATTTAAGAATTAAAATATATATTATTTTAATCAAAATGTGTTTGGAGCTCGTTTTCCAGCTAGCTTACGAAGCTACCTCGACACCCCGCATTTTGAGATCGCAAGGTTTTCATTCCTATTTTGAGATATTTTTATTGGAGCAGCTTTGTAGTTTGACCCTTGAGGTCAAAGAGCAGTGAGGTTTGAACGTGGTAATACCTGCTAGATGGTAAGCGTGCTTACTTTGGCTGATAGCTCAAAGGCCGGCTGTGAGCCTCACAGAGCAACAGTTTAATATAATCACCAGGATGAAGGTCTCCACTTTGCTCGATCTGTTTCCATTCAGCCAACAATATCACACTCTGATATCAACAGGTGAACACACAGCTGGACGACACACACTGCCTCCACAGGGTCACAAACTGTCCCACACACCTGACTCTGACCACCAGCTGATTACCTATATGCACTCTGAATGAATGCTCCCCCTGTGGTCAATGTCAGAACTGCATGTGATGGAGCATTCACTGCTGATCAAATCAAACACACAACACACACTATGGCTCCGACACAGCATATAATTAAAACACCTTAAAATAAACGTTATCCATCACATGAGTTCATTCAGACATATTCAGAAGTTAACAAAACATCAAACACATTGTTATATCTTAACCACATAAACTGGAATGGTAAATCACAATATGCACGGTCTACAAAACAAAAGGAGTTACAAAGATCTGATGCACATTTGAAATCAGCTGAACAATCATTTCTTGAGAAACTTGTATCTGATGACTTGCTGCAGCTCACATTTAGTATGAATAAGAGTGGAATAGTTAACGTTTCATGTTGATATTCTGTACGGTAAAGAGTAGATTCAGTGAAATATCAAAGCAGTGTCCACAGAGTAAAGGCAGGTCTTTAAACACAACATGTTCCAACTGGTGAATAAACCTGAACAGTGAAAGTAAAGTGTGTGATTTCATATCTATAGAAGTGAAGGGTTGAGTCTTCCTGTCCCTGTTGGTAATGTTCAGATATTTTATAAAGCTCTAACTTTTCTCTCGTGGCTTTTTCCTGTTGCTGATAAATCTGCTCCGTCTCTGCACACAACTTCTGAACAACACGGGGAAAAGTTCAAAATGAACTCCTGCTGTTTCTCTCCAGGCAGAAAACAGTTGATAAATGCAGGGTAAGATAAGCATCATGAGAGCAGGAGAAAGGGGAGTTAGAGTGTTCAGGGTATTGTCACACAGAGTTCATGTTGGATCTCTCTAGTGTTGCTGTAGAGAGAGAACTGCAGTCTGTCTCCAGAGCAGCAGGGCTTCAGATGCTTCCACTTCAGGTCAGTGTTAGTATAAGAGGAACCACAACCTCGTGCACACATCTGTAAAATATGAAGAGGTTAATAAGCAGAATCTTTAAATCATGAAATAATTGCAGGAAGAATGCAACAACATGAAGTGAGAAACAAGAAGGACTCACTCTGACAGATTCTCCAGCCTGGAGGATGAAAGGTTGTTTAAATGTGAACTTGATGGTTGTTTTGTGTTAACCTGCAGATGTAACTCCCAGAGTCCCAGCTGTTTGTCCTGCAGGGGGTTAAATAAGGGAAGAGAGGGAGAGTGAGAGACAGAAGGACTCACAAATGGAGGATTGAACCCACTTTTTATAAATGACAGGAAAACCAGAGAAAGGGTTCTTGAAGTTAAACAGCTGGTTTGAGATTTGGATAAATGACAGTGTTCACACGTATGAAGCTCTCATGCAGAGTCCATCATCACAAACATCACCTGAGCTGAAGTGTTTCTCAGATGGATGTATTTGCCATGTTGGTCGACCTCAATAGCAAATCCTAGTGAGGTCTATGGGTGGGGCGGCCTCCTGACGAGCACAGAATTTTCCCTCCAGATAGGAGTTTCCCTGTGTTGTCCCTGCCATATGATCTGATTCTTACACAGGTGAAATCAACGGAAATTCTGGACGAACACACATCTCCTGGTCCTCACTTCCTCCACAACTTTGACTCCTGCCACCAGGATAAGCTCTGTGATAGCTCCCCCTTGGTTCTTCAAACGCGTGTGAGATGTACAAACATAACTATTAGCGCTCCGTCCAGATAAAACCCTACTTTCCTCACTCTGGTTATGCATTACAAATAAAAAACGATCCAACACATGTAAAACTAAAACTGAATGGAAATAACCGTTATGCTCCTCACAACAACAAAGTTATTAAAAGATGATCACAGACAAATTCAGATACAGAAGGAAGAACTGATCTGTAGTGGTGTTTGTGTGTGTTTGTGTTTTGTGTGTGGTGTGTTGTGTGTGTTGTGTTGTTGTGTAGTGTGGTGTTGGTGTGTTAGAGTGTGTTGTTGTTCTCGGTAAAGGCGAGGTCTGTTATCTGTTCCTGGTGTATTACCTGAGTGATGTAAGTGTGTTGTTTTTTGGTGTGGGTTGGTTTGTTGTGGTATGTTTCAGATACTCTTCTATAGCCTTCACTTTCTCTCTCGAGCTTCCTCTCTGTCAATCTCTCCGTCCTGCACACCTCTAACAACACAGGGAAAAGAAAAAAAAACTCTGAACTTTTCTCCAGCAGAAAACGTAAAATCCAGGAGATAAAACATACGTCAGGAGGGTTCAGATGTCTTCAGAACTATAATGCAAGATCATGAAAAGATGAACCTCCGTGTTGCTTGGACTCCGTCAGTCTCCTCAGAGGGTCTCAGCCTCCACTTCCAGCTCGTGCTGCTTCAGTAGGAGAGGACCCTGTCTTAACTGAAGAGGAAACAGAGAATCTTTCATAGAAATGCATCTAAAGACAAACCCAAATGAACGTAGTCTAAATAAGAAGGATTCACCACAATCACCAGGAGGAGTAAGGTTGTAAATGTGATGATGGTTTTTGTGTTACCTGGATAAACTCATAGGTTGTTGAGGGGGATAGGGAGAGTGGGAGTAGGTGAAGTAAATGGAGGTTGACATTTTTATAATGAAGGCAGTGAGAAGGGTTGTTGGTTGTGGTTTGTGGTTTGTGTATGGTGTTCCGTATGAGTCTTTGCAGTGTCCATCATGCATTGGTGAGTGTTTCGCGGAGTTTTGTGTGTTGGGCGTGTGCAATCCTGGTCTGTGGTTGAGTGTGGGGGTGGTGTGGGCGTTGGTTCTGTGTGTGGAGCGTTTCCTCCTCATCTTTGCGAGCTGACCTCTGTGTCTTCACCCTGTATCCTCCGTCTTGATAAATGTAAAGAAAATAGACTTTCCACTTAAAGAGTTTCTGTTGATGTGTCTGTGTTGAAGTGTAGATTGAGGTGTGTTTTTTGTGAGTTGTCTAGGTGTCTGAATTTGTTCTCCTTCCTCCTCTATCTCTCTTGCTTCATCCACCCCCAAACCTCCCCCTGAAACATCGCCATGACACTGAAAGACACACACACACACACACACACACACACACACACACACACACACACACACACACACACACACACACACATACACACACACACACACAGTCAGTGTGCTGTTTCTCTCTAACTGTTCTCTGAGTGTCTAGAGACTATACATCTCCATATGAACATCAAAGGTCACGCAGAAAGATGAACCTCCATGTTGCTGGACTCCAGATCCCCCATCAGGGTCTGCAGGCTGGCCTCCATCCCCTGAACCTCGTCCTGCAGCTTCTGGACTTCAGCTCGTCTGTCTTCAAACTGAGAGGAAACAGAGATCCTTTTAGAGACCGCTCAAATATATGAAGTGCTAATTTGACAAATCAGCATCATCTGTTCTGGAAAACAAACTACAGTCTAGTTTACACGGCAGGACTCTACTCTGACTTAAAGAAGGCATGGAGTCCTGCAAGGTTCTATAGTAGGACCTATTCTGTTGGACTTATGCATGCTTCCTGTAGGTAGAAATAAAAGGAAACGCTACATAACTTTCCTTTCATCGAGATGATACTCAATTATATATCGTTCAAGCCAGAGGGTACCAATCCATTACCTAAACTTCCAGCATGCATTCAGGACTTAAGATCCTGGGTCATATTTAGATGTTGGACATGAAACGTGATTATATCTGCCCCAAACACCTCCAGAGTCAAAGACATCGTTTGCCGTTATGATGATGCATCATATAAACTGTATATCTACACAGAGAAGAGGAACTGAAAACTAAGGGAACCTCTTTGATGTTGAGCTCTGTTTCCTCCTGTTTGGTCTTCAGATGTTTCTGCAGAGTCTTCACTTCCTGTTCAGCTTCATCCTTCTTCTGTTTTGCTTTTTTCTGAAACCAGATTTATTAAGAAATGTGACTCAACAAACTGTTCAAAGTGTTGCACAGTTTAATGTGGTAATGAATCCGGTCTGATGTAATGTACTTATATCATGTCCACTTACCGACGTAAAGCTGTAAGGTTTGTTTATGCTCCTCTGAATTGTCTCCAGCTGTTTCAGGAAAACCCATGTAGAGAAACATGAGCACTACTTTACAGCATGTGATAATTATACAACATGCTTAAACACTTAGAAATATTATGCTAAATGTTCCTCAGTGGAAGTAAATGTATTGAAGTAAACATAGTGTACTGTGATTCATTTCATAAGCCTAAACTTGAGTGTGTTACTGCATTTGGGTTTTCCTCAAATGTTTTCCTGTTTTACAATAAATACAAGTTAAAGATGAAGACATGAACCTCTCTGCTCTTCTTCTCCAGGTCTTCCTTCAGGCTCTGCAGCTCCTTCTCCTTCCTCTCTTTCTCTGAAAGGAGATCCTGCAGCTCAGACTGTTTGGATTCAACCTGAAAGAACAGAGACAAGCTTAAGAGAGACAACATGAGACTCTTTTCTTGATGACCACTTAAACTAACAATATAAAGCACAGCTCTCTGATCTGGTCTCCACTTGGACCTGCGCTGTGGTTTGCCCTTGTCTACACTATGGACATTAAAGGGGGCTTCAACAGGTCTGCTGTGTTTATTATAGAAGTGGAGATGAACCTCTCTCTTCTTGGTCTGCAGCTCCTCCTTCAGGGTCTGGACTTCTTCCTTCAGGGTCTGGACTTCTTTCTCAGCTTCCCTCCTCCTCCTCTTCTCCTCAGATGTGTTTCTCTGTGAGAGGAACAGTCACATTTCTTTAGTGATTACTCCTGAAGGTACCACACAATGACACAGGGTCTCCTTGCATTTCTGGCAGATCCTGTATCTTGATGAAGGTCTTCTTTGCTTCTTGATTAGACTTCACTTTTCATGTTCTTGTTTCTTTTCTTACCTGTTTGCTCTTATGTCCTCCTTCTCTCTTCAGATCCTCAGTATGCACAGTGTCAGGTTTCATCAGCTGTCCTCTTTCTTCATCAGTCCCAAACTGATCTTTAGTTTTAGAGCGGTTCTTCTCTTCTCCTTCAACATCTGTAGGGTTTGTCTTTGTCTCTGTGTGAAATGAAATCAAGATAATAAATACATTAAGCTGCACTTAAGGAAGTCATTGAAGCATGTGAGGCGTTTGAATCTAAAATGAAAAATAAACTCTTATGTTATTCAGACCAAAACCTGAAAAGGATTGACCTTTGGACTGTTTGAACGATGGCACATCAAGTTCAACAAGGAGCATCATTTATTTTTCTTTACATGACAGACTTTTTATAACCCAATCTGAATGTTCAATATGAATTCATATGAATGCAGTTTTATCATAAGCTCAACGTATTATATATATACAGGAATCGTCTCTTGCTCACCGTTGATGTTTTGTCTCCATTTCCAGACTAAAAGGACGACAGCGATCACAAACATGAGTCCAAACAACACGCTGACAGCAACAGGAGCAGAGCAGCTAGAAGGGACTATGAAGAAATCATCTGAAATAATAAAGAGAAACACCATTTATATAAAACTGGACTTCATGTGAGACAGAATCATTGCAGGGGAAGCTTTAATCCTGAGGTCTACCTGGAACCTGGAGGTGTGTCTGTGTGGTGCGGTTGGTGTTGTGGTGCTGGACTCTGCAGGTGAAGCTGTTGCTGTGTCTCTTCTCCACAGTCACTCTGCTGCTGACAGTATAGAGGTCATCAGGACCTCTGACTGTCTCTGGAGGTCCAGCAGAGAGGAGCTTTCCCTCAGCGTCCAGCCACAGCACCTCAGGCTCCGGATACCAGCCTGCAGACTCACACTGCAGCACCACTCCTCCGGTCTGACCGTCCAGCCCTGATAAACTGATGACAGGAGGAGAGGCAGGACCTGATGCTGACCGAAGAGAGAAGTTTAAAACAGCAGTGTCAGTGGGAGTCTCTAAAACCAGAGAGATCAAATATCTGACAAGAATTTGACCAATAAGCTTTCTAAATCAATTCAGTTCTGCAATAACTTTGTGTTTGCTGTTGTTCTGGAAGTAATAAACTATAACCTACATCTTTGACAAAGCACACACCAAACTCCACCATGAACTCAGCCTGTGAGTGTACTTACCCAGAACGAGCTTCACAGAGGAATGTTTATGCTTTAGAGGAATATCACAGGTATACGTTCCCAGATCAGAGAGTTGTACTTCAGAGAGTTTCAGAGAAATGTTTCCATGCTTCAGCTCCTCTCTGAACAGCGCTGTCCTCCCTTTGTAGGAAGGGTTTCTCGTCTTTATGAGATCCTGACCAGCACGCCACACGTTGACAAATCTTGGGTCTAGGTTGAGTTTCGCCCACTCCAACATGTCTGCGCTCACATCCATCTCTGGTTCCAGGTGACACGGCAAGACCACGTCATGTCCAAGTGTCGCCACTATAGGCAGAGGAGGACCGACTAACTGAAACTGACCTGGAGAGAAATGGATCTGTTTCAATAAAGTTTTCTGTATTTTATCATTTAAAAAGTATCGGTCAAAGCTGTTGAGATAAGGGTTAACGCCCCATTGGACACCTGTCAATCACAGGTAGCCCCGCCCTAAAGCAGACCCTGCTTAATCGGCTTCTTACTTTGAATACGACCTCTTCTAAATTAGCATTATGCTGAATTGAAAACACCTCAGACCGTAAAGTCATTAGGAAAATGTTCACTGATTATAAATCCAGTGAGGAACAGGCTCATATTCTCATAGACTTCTATATTATTTCATCAAAGCATCCCAACCCTATCGCATCCTGTTCACTTCCCCTTTCAAAAAAGTTATGGAAACTCATTCACTGTAGCTGGCAAAGTACATTCTAAAGTTTGTTTCACGTTGAGTTCAAACCTTTATTTGCATGTATGACCTTACTGTGTATGTTACTCTAATTGAACCATCGCTTACTAAATCAATATCAGCTGTATTGCAGAAGAGATGGCGGTATGGATTGAGAGCATAAACTCTTCAGGTGAATGTTGACTGAGGGTGTAAATGAAGTCGCAGTATGCTCATTCTCTCATAGACTTCTGTTCAATCTGACCTCTTTTTGAAACCGGAGCAGTCGCCCCCTGCTGGATATTTATGAACCTTTCAGACCCGGGGATGGAGCTTAAAATGAATAACATACATCAATGCCGTGTTGGAGTTTCAATCAATCCGAAAGGTTCTTTGTGAGATTATGTGTGTGTGTGTGTGTGTGTGTGTGTGTGTGTGTGTGTGTGTGTGTGTGTGTGTGTGTGTGTGTGTGTGTGTGTGTGTGTGTGTGTGTGTGTGTGTGTGTGTGTGTGTGTGTGTGTGTGTTACCTCTACAGGAGGGTGTTAGGAGCAGATGGAAAACCAAAACGCTGAGAGGTCTGAGTGGAAACTGAGAGGACAGTCTGTCAGTCTGGAGAAGCATCCTGCAGCTCTGAGAATAAACCAGTAAACACAGAATATAAAGACGTGATTTAAATAGTTATCCTGGGTTTTAGTTCCTCGTGTGGGTCAAAGTATAAAATCCATGTAGGTGCTCCTTCAGAAATAAAGGCTGCTCTGTGATGCATCAGACTGAAATGCAGTCAAAGATGCTACACAGAAGAAAGAAGACAAAACAAATCAGAACAAACACAGCAGAGCAAGCTTTAAAGCTGCACCAAGTTAGACTCACACACTATAACAAGTAGGGATAGAATTCTCTTTGTTTCTGTGTGTTCAATCTGTTTTTGTCTCACCCATACATGGATTCTCTTTGTCTCACCCCCTACACCAATGACCGCGTTTCAGTTTTGCGTGTCATGTAAGGACACCGACCTCTGATCAGAACTGAATGACATCTTAAATATGTAGGACACATTTCAGCAACGCCAACGCAATGAAAACACACTTTGCAGCTTCTGTCTGTTTTTCTAAAATATGAGTTAAAACATGTGTAACTGAAGGAGTTCAGAAGCTAACGTACCTGTTTCAAGATGTCTGAACAGCTTTGACCTCAATAATTCACTAATGATTAACATCTTTCGTTGCCGGGTAACTTAGTATAAAGTTTATAGCTGCTTTAAAACTTTAGGAGCAATAAACATGGTTCTTTGATCCACTTTGTAGAAGGGGAGTGGTTATGGTGTAACACCTGTTTTCTTACTGCAGGGGGAAGAACAGGACTTGTTGTCAGGTCCACACTGACTGAACTCAAACATGTTGATGCTGAGTCGTGTGTTATATGATTAAATGTCTGCCTGCAAACGTTTAGTATTTATATGAACAATAATCAAAGCACCGTCTCTACCTCTGAACGAAGCTGAATATAGGACAACACCTAAAGGCAGCTGCAATAAAAAGGGCTCTTCATGATCCTGGTTTTGTGTCTGTTTCCTGTTTTACTTTGAAATGCTTTCCCCTCTTGTGTCATGTTTAGCTTCACTTCCTGTCTGCGTTTCCTTCCTGATTGTGTCATTGTGTTCAGCTGTTGCCCCTGTGTTTCTCCTCCCCCTCCAGCTGTGTCTTGTGATTACCCTTGTGTATTTAGTCTCTGTTTCCCTTTGTCTCTTGTTCGGTTGTTGTCGTTTCCCACCTGGGCTAGTCCATGTTACCTGCCTGTTCCTGTCATCCTTCTTGTGTCAAGTGAAGTATCCTGCCGTCACCTGTTCCAATGGGGGTCCCGCCAACATCTGGCCTTGTTCCGTTGGGGGTCCTGCAGTCACCAGTTCCTGTTAGTTAAACAAAGCTGAATATAGGACAACACCTAAAGGCAGCTGCAATAAAAAAGGAACTGAACAAACCAATCAAAACAGATGCAATCCAGAAGACTTCACACAACTTAAAAGTGACTAAAGAGAGATTCACAAAAATCCTGTTTATAAAAGCGGCTAACGTAAGGCCTATAGTGTCCAAAGCGAGACAAAACCATAATCAACACAAGACCTGGATCAGAGGAACACATCTGTGAGAGTGCTGTTCATCGACTACAGTTCAGCGTTCAGCACCATTGGGCCCTCCAAGCTCGTCATCAAGCTCAGGGACCTCTGGCTCAACGACGCCCTCTGTGACTGGATCCTGAACTTCCTGACAGGCTGACAAACAGACAGTGGGGGTTGGAAACATCACATCCTCCGCCCTGATCCTCAACACTGGAGCCCCTCAGGTCTGCATGCTCAGCCCTCTCCTCTACTCCCTGTTCACGCACGACTGCGTGGCCACACAGCTCCAACACCATCGAGAAGTTTGCTGACGACACGACCGTCATCGGCCTGATCACAGACGAGACGGCGTACAGAGAGGAGGTCAGAGCCCTGACATCTTGGTGCCAGGACAACAACCTCCATCTCAACATCAGTAAAACCAGGAGCTGATTGATGATACCAGGAAGCAGCAGAGAGAGGCACACTCACTGGGACTGTGCTATGATAAAGACCGAGCAAAACACCCAGAAGTCTTATAAAGCAGGCAGTGTGTATTCAACCCGTTCAGCAGAAAACATTTGACCATTGGATGTTTCTGCAAAACCATTGAAACACTGAAAGTCATGAATACTTTCAGATCTGCCTCACAGCACTGTGCAGACACACACAGGGTCACGTGTGTGTTCAGAAATAAGCTGAACAGGAAGAGGAGGTGTTCATCTACATGCATGTGCTTCAGTCTGATGCTCAGTCATTCAGCAGGAAGTCAACATGGAGGTCACAGCTCTCTGCTTCACACCGTGTGAGTTTGACATGTTCCTGTTTACAGACTAATGAATAACAGAGATAATGGTTGATACTCAGTGTGCTTCCTCTGCCTGTACAGTGATGCTGATTATCCTGGTTGCACATG
Source organism: Eleginops maclovinus (assembly GCF_036324505.1). Lineage (NCBI taxonomy): Eukaryota > Metazoa > Chordata > Actinopteri > Perciformes > Eleginopidae > Eleginops > Eleginops maclovinus. The sequence goes on from NC_086362.1 coordinate 1,235,279, forward strand.
GTCAGATCCACGGTAAGCAGGACTTTTTGCTCTTACCGTGCACATTGAGAGGGACTTTCAGTGGGGACTGCTTTTGTATTGGTACCGTGTTTCATATCAGACTCTTCCAGTAAGACTTGATATTTGGTTTTCCATCAGAAGCAGCTTTCCGTATCGTTCCAACCCGACTGCAGCTCTTTGAACAGGAGCCTGTCTCCTTCCACTGCGAGGGTCTCGACGGCTCCACTCGGTTGAGAGGGATCAGGGATGCTGATGAGTTTATTTCCACTTGTAGTGAGCGGACCCCCGTACTATACTGCACCATTGAAAGAGCCTATATAGGAGATAGTGGAGACTACTGGTGTGAGGCTGACGGAGGAGAGAGGAGCAACAGTGTCACCATCTCTGTCAATGGTAGGTTAAAGGCTTCATTATATGGCATGAAATGTCTTGAACTATCTTCTGAAATCTAACAGATAAAGAAGTTGAGAGAGCTAAAGGAAGAGATTTAATGGATAGAGATTCAAATAGTAGACCCATAAAGTGAGCCATCGAGTGTACCACTACAGTAACTGAGTGGAAGTGGGTTTGGTGGAAAAATGGAGCTGGGTGTCATCGGCGTAACAGTGGAATTGCATATTGTATTTTCTGAAGATATGAATAGTGTTCTCCTCTATGCAGACGATACACTGCTTTACGTTCCTACTCAGTTTCTGATTATCTTATCATGTTCTTTCTAATAGGGAGGCATGTTCTCAACTTTACATCCACAGTATATTTCAGGATGTCCTCTCTCTCCTCTGTCTCCAGTTTTCTGATTCAAATAACTCATGTTTTCTGCATGTTGTTCAGTTGGCTCTGTGATCCTGGAGAGTCCTGTCCTCCCGGTGAGAGACGGCAGCGCTGTGACTCTGAGCTGCAGAAACAAGACGAACACTTCCTCCATCCTCTCAGCTGATTTCTATAAAGATGGCCGCCTCATCAGGAGCAGCTCTACAGGAAACATGACCATCCACAGGGTTTCTAAATCTGATGAAGGACTCTACAAGTGTAACATCTCTGATGTTGGAGAATCACCAGAGAGCTGGCTGATTGTCAGAGGTGAGATACTGTATATGCGTTGACTGTATCGTTGCTGCCCTTAACGTGTGCATACACTCACTTTAAACCCAACAAGCTGCGGCACGAGCACTTCCTCAACAGGCCCTGCACTGGTGTCTGCAAATATTAAGAAAGGCTTTAAAACCTTTGTTTTCCAGCTGGCTCTGTGATCCTGGAGAGTCCACCCCTTCCTGTGATGGAGGGAGAGTCTGTGACTCTGAGCTGCAGAACCAAGACCTCCATCCTCTCAGCTGATTTCTATAAAGATGGCCGCCTCATCAGGAGCAGCTCTACAGGAAACATCACCATCCACAGGGTTTCTAAATCTGATGAAGGACTCTACAAGTGCAGCATCTCTGGTGCTGGAGAATCACCAGAGAGCTGGCTGGCTGTCAGAGGTGAGATATTGCATCATAGCTAACACCTGATCAGGTTATTTATCTGCAGTATATATTGATGTTGTGTTGTGTTTGCAGCTGTTCACAGAGAGACGTGTCCCTGCTCGGATCACTCCCTGTACGTCCTCCTCGTCTTAAGGACTGTGTTCACCGTAGTGATGGTGGCTCTGCTGCTGCTGCTGGTGGGACTGCTGCACTGTGGGAAACTCAGGGTTACACAGAAATAACTCATGAGAAAGATCAGAGTCTGGTCATCAAGATAATGACCACCACGAGCTTTAATGCTTTAGCTCAGGTTGTGTGTAAGGTGTGTAACCTCTCTGTGTTCCATGATCGTACGTGCAGCGGCTGTTAGACTTTCTCACACAGAGACAAAGTGAAACCACAGAGGTACTGACTGACGCATTTATTTTAGAAGGCGAGCTGAGGGTACGATGTTCTGAGCTTTATTTTAGACTCTACAGATACTGCTGATGCTTTCTGCTCTCACACATGTTTGTATAAATAAATGAATACATGTGTGAGGAGGCCTTCGGGGGACTTTTATGAACGAGTAACAACATATAAAGAGCAGTGAGGTTTGAACGTGGTAATACCTGCTAGATGGTAAGCGTGCTAACTTTGGCTGATAGCTCAAAGGCCGGCTGTGAGCCTCACAGAGCAACAGTTTAATATAATCACCAGGATGAAGGTCTCCACTTTGCTCGATCTGTTTCCATTCAGCCAACAATATCACACTCTGATATCAACAGGTGAACACACAGCTGGACGACACACACTGCCTCCACAGGGTCACAAACTGTCCCACACACCTGACTCTGACCACCAGCTGATTACCTGCACTCTGAATGAATGCTCCCCCTGTGGTCAATGTCAGAACTGCATGTGATGGAGCATTCACTGCTGATCAAATCAAACACACAACACACACTATGGCTCCGACACAGCATATAATTAAAACACCTTAAAATAAACGTTATCCATCACATGAGTTCATTCAGACATATTCAGAAGTTAACAAAACATCAAACACATTTTTATATCTTAACCACATAAACTGGAATGGTAAATCACAATATGCACGGTCTACAAAACAAAGAAGGAGTTACAAAGATCTGATGCACATTTGAAATCAGCTGAACAATCATTTCTTGAGAAACTTGTATCTGATGACTTGCTGCAGCTCACATTTAGTATGAATAAGAGTGGAATAGTTAACGTTTCATGTTGATATTCTGTACGGTAAAGAGTAGATTCAGTGAAATATCAAAGCAGTGTCCACAGAGTAAAGGCAGGTCTTTAAACACAACATGTTCCAACTGGTGAATAAACCTGAACAGTGAAAGCAAAGTGTGTGATTTCATATCTATAGAAGTGAAGGGTTGAGTCTTCCTGTCCCTGTTGGTAATGTTCAGATATTTTATAAAGCTCTAACTTTTCTCTCGTGGCTTTTTCCTGTTGCTGATAAATCTGCTCCGTCTCTGCACACAACTTCTGAACAACACGGGGAAAAGTTCAAAATGAACTCCTGCTGTTTCTCTCCAGGCAGAAAACAGTTGATAAATGCAGGGTAAGATAAGCATCATGAGAGCAGGAGAAAGGGGAGTTAGAGTGTTCAGGGTATTGTCACACAGAGTTCATGTTGGATCTCTCCAGTGTTGCTGTAGAGGGTGAACTGCAGTCTGTCTCCAGAGCAGCAGGGCTTCAGATCCTTCCACTTCAGGTCAGTGTTAGAATAAGAGGAACCACAACCTCGTGCCCACATCTGTAAAATATGAAGAGGTTAATAAGCAGAATCTTTAAATCATGAAATAATTGCAGGAAGAATGCAACAACATGAAGTGAGAAACAAGAAGGACTCACTCTGACAGATTCTCCAGCCTGGAGGATGAAAGGTTGATCAAATGTGAACTTGATGGATTGTTTTGTGTTAACCTGCAGATATAACTCCCAGAGTCCCAGCTGTTTGTCCTGCAGGGGGTTAAATAAGGGGAGAGAGGGAGAGTGAGAGACAGAAGGACTCACAAATGGAGGATTGAACCCACTTTTTATAAATGACAGGAAAACCAGAGAAAGGGTTCTTGAAGTTAAACAGCTGGTTTGAGATTTGGATAAATGACAGTGTTCACACGTATGAAGCTCTCATGCAGAGTCCATCATCACAAACATCACCTGAGCTGAAGTGCTTCTCAGACGGAAGTATTTGCCATGTTGGGGACCTCAATATCAAATCCTGAGTCTGAGGTCTGAGTCTGGGGGGTGAGGAGCGGCTCCATTGGTCCTCCTGCCTGTGACTAAAGGAGACACAGAAAATATTCCTCCATCATCTTTAGACTGAGCTGTTTGATCCCTGTGTTTGTGACGCGCTGTGATCCATCTGATCTGTCTTGTGTGTGTGTGTGTGTGTGTGTGTGTGTGTGTGTGTGTGTGTGTGTGTGTGTGTGTGTGTGTGTGTGTTGTTCTCTCTAAAGCTGGCTGATCTCTGTTTCCTTGCTCTCCAGGTGAATAACACACACACACACACACACACACACATGCACACATACACACACACGCACACACACACACACACACACACACACATACACACACACACACACACACACACACACACACACACACACACACACACACATGCACACACACACACACACACACACACACACACACACACACACACACACACACACACACACACACACACACACACACACACACACACACACACACACACACACACACACACACAGTCAGTGTGCTGTTTCTCTCTAACTGTTCTCTGAGTGTCTAGAGACTATACATCTCCATATGAACATCAAAGGTCACGCAGAAAGATGAACCTCCATGTTGCGGGACTCCAGATCCCCCATCAGGGTCTGCAGGCTGGCCTCCATCCCCTGAACCGCCTCCTGCAGCTTCTGGACTTCAGCTCGTCTGTCTTCAAACTGAGAGGAAACAGAGCTCCTTTTAGAGACTGCTCAAATATATGAAGTGCTAATTTGACAAATCAGCATCATCTGTTCTGGAAAAGAAACTACAGTCTAGTTTACACGGCAGGACTCTACTCTGACTTAAAGAAGGCATGGAGTCCTGCAAGGTTCTATAGTAGGACCTATTCTGTTGGACTTATGCATGCTTCCTGTAGGTAGAAATAAAAGGAAACACTGCATAACTTTCCTTTCATCGAGATGATACTCAATTATATATCGTTCAAGCCAGAGGGTACCAATCCATTACCTAAACTTCCAGCATGCATTCAGGACTTAAGATCCTGGGTCATATTTAGATGTTGGACATGAAACGTGATTATACCCTGCCCCAAACACCTCCAGAGTCAAAGACATCGTTTGCCGTTATGATGATGCATCATATAAACTGTATATCTACACAGAGAAGAGGAACTGAAAACTAAGGGAACCTCTTTGATGTTGAGCTCTGTTTCCTCCTGTTTGGTCTCCAGATGTTTCTGCAGAGTCTCCACTTCCTGTTCAGCTTCATCCTTCTCCTTCTTCTTCTCCTTCTCCTTCATCTTCTTCTTCATCTGTTCTGCTTTTTTCTGAAACTGGATTTATTAAGAAATATGACTCAACAAACTGTTCAAAGTGTTGCACAGTTTAATGCGGTAATGAATCCGGTCTGATGTAATGTACTTATATCATGTCCACTTACCCACAGTGAGCTGGAAGGTTTGTTTATGCTCCTCTGAATTGTCTCCAGCTGTTTCAGGAAAACCCATGTAGAGAAACATCAGCACTACTTTACAGCATGTGATAATTATACAACATGCTTAAACACTTAGAAATATTATGCTAAATGTTCCTCAGTGGAAGTAAATGTATTGAAGTAAACATAGTGTACTGCGATTCATTTCATAAGCCTAAACTTGAGTGTGTTACTGCATTTGGGTTTTCCTCAAATGTTTTCCTGTTTTACAATAAATACAAGTTAAAGATGAAGACATGAACCTCTCTGCTCTTCTTCTCCAGGTCTTCCTTCAGGCTCTGCAGCTCCTTCTCCTTCCTCTGTTTCTCTGAAAGGAGATCCTGCAGCTCAGACTGTTTGGATTCAACCTGAAAGAACAGAGACAAGCTTAAGAGAGACAACATGAGACTCTTTCCTTGATGACCACTTAAACTAACAATATAAAGCACAGCTCTCTGATCTGGTCTCCACTTGGACCTGCGCTGTGGTTTGCCCTGGTCTACACTATGGACATTAAAGGGGGCTTCAACAGGTCTGCTGTGTTTATTATAGAAGTGGAGATGAACCTCTCTCTTCTTGGTCTGCAGCTCCTCCTTCAGGGTCTGGACTTCTTTCTCAGCTTCCTCCCTCCTCCTCTTCTCCTCAGATGTGTTTCTCTGTGAGAGGAACAGTCACATTTCTTTAGTGATTACTCCTGAAGGTACCACACAATGACACAGGGTCTCCTTGCATTTCTGGCAGATCCTGTATCTTGATGAAGGTCTTCTTTGCTTCTTGATTAGACTTCACTTTTCATGTTCTTGTTTCTTTTCTTACCTGTTTGCTCTTATGTCCTCCTTCTCTCTTCAGATCCTCAGTATGCGCAGTACTGGTCAGGTTTCATCAGCTGTCCTCTTTCTTCATCAGTGGTAAACTGATCTTTAGTTTTAGAGCGGTTAGAGGGTTGTTGGGAGAGAGGAACTCCCTCTGGAGGGAACACAGGCAGACCATTTACATGCAGACAAACCTACAGAACACACATCACTCAGCAGAATAAGGCCCCTTAATTAACCCAACTGAGTCATATTGCCCTACTGTAAGTCACTCACTGATTTTGTTTGGTCTCTGCTTCCACACAAATAAGGAAGAACCAGCCAACATCAACAGAATGCAAACAGCCAGACTGACAGCCAGACCAATAATGACGGGAGAAGAACTGGACTGGAGTTTAAAGAAATCATCTGAAATGATAGAACACAGAACATCACAGCATTAATGTGACACTGGACCTCAGATATTTGAAACTAAAACCTGTTGCATGAACATGAGGTCTACCTGGAACCTGGAGGTGTGTCTGTGTGGTGCGGTTGGTGTTGTGGTGCTGGACTCTGCAGGTGAAGCTGTTGCTGTGTCTCTTCTCCACAGTCACTCTGCTGCTGACAGTATAGAGGTCATCAGGACCTCTGACTGTCTCTGGAGGTCCAGCAGAGAGGAGCTTTCCCTCAGCGTCCAGCCACAACACCTCAGGCTCCGGATACCAGCCTGCAGACTCACACTGCAGCACCACTCCTCCGGTTTGACCATCCAGCCCTGATAAACTGATGACAGGAGGAGAGGCAGGACCTGATGCTGAAAACAAAGAAGAAGAGGAAGAGGAAGAAAAAGCGGAGATTTCAAATCTGATGCAGCATCCTCTCTACCAGGATCCTCACTTAGAAATGTACCAATGGGCTCCCAAGTTAGCGGGTTATTGCTCTGTGGGAGAAACCTTCTTTATGCTATATACTATACAGCGTTCAACAAACTCTCACGAGAACATGCAGTGCGTTAGGCTGGAAGATCCTCAGAGACGAACAAAGAAGAGTACGGTATTTTTTTGCTGGAATTTCTCTCAATACAGAGACTCCTAACATCTGTCCTCAAGATAAAGACTTATCGAAACATGCACCCTGAACACACACAGTACTCACTTACCAAAACCCAGTTGGACAAAAGTTTCCCGGCCCAGTGCTGGAATGAAACATCTGTATTTCCCTTTATCAGAGAGTTGTACGTTGGACAGTTTCAGAGAGATGTTTCCGTTCTTCAGCTCATCGAGGAACAGTGAAGTTCTTCCCTCAAAGGTTTTGTGTTTTTTATCCACAAGTTCCTGACCAGAACGCATCACATGAATAAATCTGGGGTTCAGGTCAGGCCTCGTCCACTCCAGCGTCATACCAGCAGCATTTACCGCCGGCTCCAGGTAACACGGCAAAATGATGTCATCGCCAAGGTTTGCTACGATTGGCTGAGATGAGCCAATCAGCTGAGACTGACCTGGGAATACAAAGTAAGTTCATTATATAATGTAACCGTGACGGTAGACTTCGGCTAATCGTAGGTTTCTCATATTTGAAGAGTTCTGCTATAGGCTGTTCTCCGTTGGCCTCCTGGCTAAGTCACGGTCGCTACAGCTAAGTCGGTCAAAGTTGATATTGTACCGAGCCTCAATTCACAGCATGTCATACCAAAAGGCTTTACAGTACCAGTGTGCAAAGAAAACATGGAGGAACTGTTTTCTCTAATCATCATTTTGCAGTAACAACGTATATTGGGAAACCACTTTATGACAACATGCTTAAAGGTCATTACTGAACTTCTGCCTGATTATGCGCGTTAGTTACTTAGATATGGTGAAGTGCATACTCCAAATATTTACTTTACTCTGCCTTTTCCAGAAAACAGCATATTCTGGGGTAAAAATATGCTACACAGTGATGACTCAAATTTCACCCCAAAATAAACGTGTGTGTGTGTGTGTGTGTGTGTGTGTGTGTGTGTGTGTGTGTGTGTGTGTGTGTGTGTGTGTGTGTGTGTGTGTGTGTGTGTGTTAGTTACCTCTACAGTGGTGTGTTAGGAGAAGAAGGAGAACCAAAACACTGAGAGTCCTGAGGTGAGTTTTAAGGGGCTTTCCGTCTGTGTGGAGAAGCATCATGGAGCACTGGAGAGGAACAGGAAACAGAGAACAGGCTGAACTTCCAGGACTACATGCTTTAAAACAATCCTTTATCCAAACACTGGACAAGAAGGGCTCCATCCAGAGGTCTGAGTTATGAACTCGAGGCTCCAATCAATTCAGCAAACGTTATCCCCTTCTTGTGTGCTCTACTTATAATCCACATATCCTATTTCTTCATCTGATATCTTCTGTTTCAAACATGTAGTGATCATTTAGTCACACTAGCAGCCATGTTACAAAATACCCCCGGTGCATTAACCTGACTAAAGAGTCTCTGCACACAATAACCAGTTCAGTTTGATGACTGTCACCAAGTGAAGGCAGCTTTCCCTCGGACACAAACGCATGAAATACATTTTGTGTTCTGCTCTAATCTAAAACTGTGCTTCACCAAAACTCAATATGCAGACTGGCTTTTGATAAAACAGCCTTGCCTCTTTTTGATCTCATGTATTAAATGTTTAAAATATAAAACAAATGTAAGAGCTCGTACCTGCTGGGTGTCTCTGACTGTGAGGACCGTCTCTGTAAATCACTGACAGACTCAACCGTGTACGATGCAGAGAGAGTAACGGCTGATTCACTTTCATATTATTATATATGTTCTGCTTAATTTAGTGTTTCAGTGTGCAGATATTTCTGCAACAGTAAGAGACGCTTCTTACTAAAACACAAACAAGTTTAGTTCAAATCTATCCACTGAATTGTTATCTGAGCTTCACATCGAGCCTCTCGGTTTATCTGGACTTTGGATTCAGTTTCTCGGTTACTGGTTATAAATTAATACGTGGCAATAAAAAAAGTTCCAGAGGATCTTTTGAATTGTTTTATTGTGGCAGCTGCTGAAAGACTATTCTCTATGAAGGCAGAGGACATGTCTGATCTTTGACTGCAGGGGGCAGGACGTCACTCAGACTTCTGTTTGACCCAAAATAAGAATGTCTCTTCTGTATGTAACTCCTAGAAAGTTAGACTTCGATCGATTGATTGGCGATTTCAAAGTGAATGTACCTGCAGGATTCTTGCTCATATGGTCTTTGAATCTTCATGATTGAATGCACTTACTGTGATGGAATGCAATCTTAGATATCATGGAGCCGTTTCTTCTCAACTCTTTAAACAGCTCGTTAGCAGAAATGAACGCTGAATAAACCTTACAGTCTCCATCAGATAATCAACTCTGAGCTGAGGCTGTGCAGCTACTGTAATGTGTATTGTATGTAAAGCAGTGTGCACGGCCCTGCGGCGGGTAATTCACAAACTCACCAGCAGGTGGTTCAGTTTGTTCTGTTCCGCTTAAGGATGGTACCCTCTTGAATGAGTCTCCTAGTTTTGAGTTTGTTTCCTCATGATTTGTTGCACTTATTATAAGTTACTTTGGATAAAATGATCAGCTGAATATCACAAATGTCCTTGACTGCTGCTGTGTTTCATTACCACACGAGTGTAAAGTCCAGGTGTTAACAGACTTAAGTGGATGTGCCTTGACTTACGGCCATTTAGTAAACATGATGCCTCCTGATTAGAAAAACATGACTTTGTCTCTGAAGAAAGTGGAATATATGACACTGCCTTCAGTTTCATCATACTTATTATGTCCTCGTACATAAAAAGAAGGTTTCAGCTAGAGCTCTGTGCTGAAACCACAGTGAGTCTGACCCCAGCGTCAGAAATACTCTGCACAGGAAGAGGAAGTTCTCACTCACATCATCTCTATGTGTCTCACAGTGTGACGCTCAGACAGCAGGAAGACATCATGGAGGTCACAGCGCTCTGCAGCACACTGTGTGAGTCTCAGGTTAAACACTCTTTACTTTTAACTTATATTATGTTAACATGAATCTTCTCTTGTTCAGAATCAGGATTTAAAAACCCATGCTCAGCAGAGGAGCCTCTCTACGCCCCCGCGCTGAAGGTAGGACTGTAAACTTTGCTCGTGGTAGTGAAATGTATTTTATGAATGAAAGTGAAATTTGATGGAGAAGCAAATGAATTCAGATTTAATTGAATGTTTTTCTGCTTATCTTTCAGGACTCGTCCAGAGATGCTCCGTATAACTGTTCAGAAAAGATTTCCAGTTCAACTCAGATCAAAGTTCAATGTCCTGTATAACATATACAACCCAAATATTCCCAGAGCTGGAAGTACATTTTATATTGATGTTGTATGTTCTTCTGTTAACTCTGCTCTGATTATTTGGTTTCATATCACTTTTCATGTCTGTGTAAATCTCAAAGAACAATAACTGTGTGTCATTGGTTTGCTTTTACTAAATGAAGTTTAACTTGAAAGTGTTTTCTTGTTTACCACAAGTTCTCCAACTATTCCATCCCACACAACTGTTGAGCTTTGTGAGGGTTTTCACTTTCCTGACTTTATGGCATGTAAATGTTCTATAGAGGCTGAGATCGATCCCTCCACACATTAACAGTGTGAGGCGAACCAGGGTCACGTGACTGCACTCTGAGGAGTTCAACAGGACTCTGAGAGTTTGGGGACATCTGGTGGACAGAGGGAGGGAAATAATGCAGGTTTATTGTGTCATATATTTTAATGAAATGACTTCACACATCAGATCCTCTGTGACCTCAGGACTCAGTTGACAAACACTGCAGGTAATAAGTAACTCTTGATGAAAATGGCTGAATTTTAAAAGTTCTTGCTATGATTATAAATGGAAAAGCTTTGTCACAGTGCCACCATTTAGTTTCTCTTTCAGGATGAAAAGAAAATCCTTACAGGGACTCAGAGCAGACCCAGTGTAACAGCCATTTAATGAGAGGTCTGTTTGGGTTTCCAGCTGTCACTGTTGTTATTCACAGTGTGCGCCATGAGGTGTCGCTGTCGGATTACCTATTACCTATTAAGGTTGGTTTTGTCACCTGATCAGTTGTGTGTGACCCCAGGAGGGCGAATGGTTTTTAACCAAAGTAGTGCAAGTGTGAACCCAAAATAATGATCATTGAATGGACTTCACCACGCACAAAAACAGTCTGATAACGAGCCTACTGATACGTGTTTGAACACAACAGCACAAACGGTATCTACAAACACAGTAAAGCGTGTCAGCCAAGTCCTCCCCGGGAGTCAAACCACCACATACGAAGCTTTGGGCTGAAGCTCCTACACCCAGCGTAGGGTCTCTTTAATCAATGCAGATGCTGTTGAAGATGGAAGCCTTTATTGTCATTATCAAAAACAATGAAGAAACTAGTGCCTGTTCCAAAAAGGGACACGCAATAACAGACTGAGACACAGTTAAAGCGCTTTGCTGAACAAATAAGGCAGGTCAAATAAGAACCTGGTGGCTGTGTGAAAGAAGACAGAGGCTCTAAGTTCATGCTGGGGGTTGCAGAGGCGCTGTGTGTGTTTGGTTCAGTGTGGAGGCAGGTGGGGGAGCAGGTGGGGTCCGGGGTGGGAGGAGTCCTTGGTGATGTTCTGTGTCTGCGATGTCGTGTATTGAGGGTGGGGGCAGCCGTGCTGGGGACCCTCTGTAGGCCGCTGTACACCACACCGAGAGGCAGTGGGTCAATCTGCTCTGTACGGCAGAAGACCTCATTCAATCATGTGACAGTTTAAAGCATGATTACCAATGACACTGCAAACAAAAGACAAAGAAGAACACTATGGCTCGTTCAATAGTTCATGTGTCACCTTTACACTTTCACAAGAAGTAAATATAACCCGTGTTTAACCAGACTCAGCGCTGCAGCAAACCACAGCGAGAGTATTTGCAATCAGCAGTGTGTCTGAGAGATGGAGCCAGTCGCTGTGGCTGTGAAACCACAACACACTCAAGCTTCTAAAAACATAAATGAGCGATTCACTTAAAAAAGAATAACCACAACCTTTGTTCTTCTAAAAGAAAATCAGACTATATTATTTATAATACCTGATTTCACCTTTCCATTTAGGTACCCTGTGTGAAACAGCTTTTCAGAGCTCCATCTTCACCTGAGAAACAAACACAGAGCAACTGTTAATAATAAGGGGGTGTTATACAGGTAGGCTTTGTCAAGGTGGTAAAAAAACATGAAATAAATACAACTGAGTTACAATTATTAGCCAACGCTCATTATTTAACAAAGGTCAACCTTAAAGCATTCATCTCTTTTAATATTGCAGATCTTTAAGTGCTGGTTCAAATGTGATATATGTTGTAATATAATTCACGGGTAGTATGGGGGGAAGGATACCGCCTAAATATCTGGAATAATAATGAGAAATGGTGCAAAACCTAAATGTAAGTTGAATGCATAACTCCAGGAACTGATACGTACGTTAGAAGGTAACCCTTTTGTTCCCTATATAATATATCAAACCAGAATTCAAGTATAGTTTTATGAAGTCAAAGCACATTATTTAAAACCCATGTTGTCAAAGCTGTAAATATTGGGAATGCTTGAAATATCTACCATCCATCCATTCTAACTTAACAGCAGCATTGATTGTAGTAATGTAATTCTTTCTTACCTCCTTTACTGTGGAATAGAAGTCTTCCTCTCTTACAGACGGCTCTGTGTTGAAATCAGTGGTTGGTTAGGGTCAGGGTTAGGGTTGGTAACAAATACGTGTCATTTTAAGTATGTTGTACGTTGCACTGTTCAGAGAGCCTAGGGTTTTGGTGTGAGGCCCAATTTTAAAGATCTGTTCTAACTCTATTCTGTCCCAATAAATCAGAGCTAATGTGCTAATGCCAAAGAGTTCCCATTGACCTGAGAGCCAAGAAATACCATAACTCAATACTTATTGCAGTTGAGACTTGGGACGGAGGACATGGGATTACTGAAAAACTAGAGAGCATCATCAGCGTAAAGAGAAATCTGACATCGTTTCCTGGGGTTTGGATACTGGTAACTAATACATCTGCATGGTTTTACACTGAGTCTCACCCTGTGGAGTTTCTCCCAGGCCCAAGGTGTAGTAAACGGCTGCTGGATATGATTGATCCACATCTGATGGAGAGACAAAGTTAATCATCTGATTCAAACAAATATAAATATTGATATTACTAGAAAATCAGGCCAGTCGTTTTTCAAATGTTCTGCTGACAGACAGAAAAAAGTACCAACCATGATTATCAAACGGACCAAAGGTATTTAAAGAGGCCCAATTAAGCTCTTTGTGGTGATCCCTCTCCTGTCGTGTGTTCTGTAGGTTTCAGTGCATGTAAATGGTCTGCAGAGGCCAAAATCCCTGTGTTCCCTCCAGAGACATAGTGACATCACTATGGAACACTCACGCCTCTATTGGCTACCACTCCAACACATTGTATGTGATAGGCTAAGGGGCGGGACATCTCTAAGCAGTTGACCAATCACAACACAGCCGGCCAGCTAACCAATCAGAGCAGACTGGGCTCTGGTTTCAGACGGAGGGTGAAAAGAGGAGCTGCAGCACAGGCAGTCTGAGAAACATGAAGAGCTTTCTGAACATTGTAGTATTAAAGTGCACCACAATGGATGTGTGAACCTAAACATAGACTATAAATGTGCCTTTTACCCAAAGAAATACACAACTGACATGAGTAAGAAAAGCATGTAAGGAGAGAGTACCCGTCTTCTTCCTGGTTTTTGACACCACAGTATAGGTCATTTGACTTGAATCCACTGCACTGGCCCCTTCTGAAACTAGTAAAGAAATACATATATTTTAGTTCACAAGGCAGAAAAAGAACGAGACAGAAAAACAGCCAGTGTTTATTTTCATGTGAAGCCATTTATTCTCATAATGTTTTTCTTTTCTTTACCAATTACAGAATATTGCTGTTATTTTAAGTAATTATAATAACACATTTTATTTGAAGGTGGCTTTCTCGGCACTCAAGGACACCGTACATGATACACACACAAAGACAATCAAAGGAATCAACAATGCAAGTAAAAATAAAAACCACAGACGGTGACGGAGGAATTGATATCAGGGTAATGAGTTCCAGAGACGGGGAGCAGAGTGGCTGAATGCTCTGCTCCCCGTGGTGATGAGACGGGCGGAGGGGACAGACAGGTGTATGGAGGAAGAAGATCTGAGGGAGCGGGAGGGAGTGGGAACATGGAGGAGGTCGGACAGATATGGGGGGGCGAGGTTGTGGATGGCTTTGAAAGGTAACAGGAGGACTTTGAATTGAATACGGAACTGACCCGGGAGCCAGTGGAGCTGTTGGGGGACAGGAGTGATGTGGTGGATGGAGGGGTCCGAGTTATGATGCGGGCAGCTGAATTCTGGACCAATTGAAGTTTATGGAGGGTTTTTTGAGGGAGGCCGAAGAGGAGAGCATTGCAGTAATCCAGATATGTAACAGCATTTAAACAGTTGTTTGTATTTCAATACTTCAAATAACTACAATCTAGTTATTGTGCACATGACAAATGGATCTTCTATTAAAGGTCCTAATATATTAAGGTGAGCTCATCTTGTGTTCTCACCTGTGTGATCCTCAGCCGAGCCTGATGCAGGTGTTCGTGTGGACAGGAAGAGCAAAACTGCAGAATAGTAAAGAGATATTCAAATCAAACCAGAAACAGAACATGATTTAGAAACGGCATAACGATATGGCAACTGTTTACTTCCATGTTTCATTTTGTGACAGCAAACACAAATGGATATATTTCTGAGAGGTAGAAAAAGAGAACCCATACATCAACTACAAATCAAATGTACAGGGATGCAGACCTTCGACAAACACAGAGACCTTCACAGAGTCAACAAAAATAATGAATGTCTTGGCTCAAAAATGAACAGAAGTTTTCCTTTGCTTAATAAAAACACTTTGAAAATTTGGGTCATCATAAAAGAACTACAACACGGTCACATGACTTCACGTCTCCACCGCTAAGGTAAAGGAGGCTAATGTTGGGCTATAAAGGAACTACAGCACGGTCACATGACTTCACGTCTCCACCGCTGAGCTAAAGGAGGCTAATGTTGGGCTATAAAGGAACTACAGCACGATCACATGACTTCACGTCTCCACCGCTAAGGTAAAGGAGGCTAATGTTGGGCTATAAAGGAACTACAGCACGGTCACATGACTTCACGTCTCCACCGCTGAGGTAAAGGCGGCTAATGTTGGGCTATAAAGGAACTACAGCACGATCACATGACTTCACGTCTCCACCGCTAAGGTAAAGGAGGCTAATGTTGGGCTATAAAGGAACTACAGCACGGTCACATGACTTCACGTCTCCACCGCTGAGGTAAAGGCGGCTAATGTTGGGCTATAAAGGAACTACAGCACGGTCACATGACTTCACGTCTCCACCGCTGAGCTAAAGGAGGCTAATGTTGGGCTATAAAGGAACTACAGCACGGTCACATGACTTCACGTCTCCACCGCTAAGGTAAAGGAGGCTAATGTTGGGCTATAAAGGAACTACAGCACGATCACATGACTTCACGTCTCCACCGCTAAGGTAAAGGAGGCTAATGTTGGGCTATAAAGGAACTACAGCACGGTCACATGACTTCACGTCTCCACCGCTGAGCTAAAGGAGGCTAATGTTGGGCTATAAAGGAACTACAGCACGGTCACATGACTTCACGTCTCCACCGCTGAGGTAAAGGCGGCTAATGTTGGGCTATAAAGGAACTACAGCACGATCACATGACTTCACGTCTCCACCGCTAAGGTAAAGGAGGCTAATGTTGGGCTATAAAGGAACTACAGCACGGTCACATGACTTCACGTCTCCACCGCTAAGCTAAAGGCAGCTAACGTTGGGCTATAAAGGAACTACAGCACAGTCACATGACTTCACGTCACCACCGCTAAGCTAAAGGAGGCTAATGTTGGGCTATAAAGGAACTAAAGCACGGTCACATGACTTCACGTCTCCACTGCTAAGCTAAAGGCAGCTAACGTTGGGCTATAAAGGAACTACAGCACGGTCACATGACTTCACGTCTCCACTGCTAAGCTAAAGGCAGCTAACGTTGGGCATTAAAGGAACTACAGCACGGTCACATGACTTCACGTCACCCCCGCTAAGCTAAAGGTGGCTAATGTTGGGCTATAAAGGAACTAAAGCACGGTCACATGACTTCATGTCTCCACTGCTAAGCTAAAGGCAGCTAACGTTGGGCTATAAAGGAACTACAGCACGGTCACATGACTTCACGTCTCCACTGCTAAGCTAAAGGAGGCTAATGTTGGGCTATAAAGGAACTACAGCACGGTCACATGACTTCACGTCTCCACTGCTAAGCTAAAGGCAGCTAACGTTGGGCTATAAAGGAACTACAGCACGGTCACATGACTTCACGTCTCCACTGCTAAGCTAAAGGCAGCTAACGTTGGGCTATAAAGGAACTACAGCACGGTCACATGACTTCACGTCTCCACTGCTAAGCTAAAGGAGGCTAATGTTGGGCTATAAAGGAACTACAGCACGGTCACAGGACTTCACGTCTCCACTGCTAAGCTAAAGGAGGCTAATAATGGGCATTAAAGGAACTACAGCACGGTCACATGACTTCACGTCTCCACTGCTAAGCTAAAGGAGGCTAACGTTGGGCTATAAAGGAACTACAGCACGGTCACATGACTTCACGTCTCCACTGCTAAGCTAAAGGAGGCTAATGTTGGGCTATAAAGGAACTACAGCACGGTCACATGACTTCACGTCTCCACTGCTAAGCTAAAGGAGGCTAATGTTGGGCTATAAAGGAACTACAGCACGGTCACATGACTTCACGTCACCCCCGCTAAGCTAAAGGAGGCTAATGTCCGGCTATAAAGGAACTAAAGCACGGTCACGTGACTTCATGTCACCACCTCTAAGCTAAAGGAGGCTAATGTTGGGCTATAAAGGAACTACAGCACAGCATAGCCTACAGTAGCACCTTGTTGGTGAATTGTATCCGTACCTCTGTGCCGATAGCTTTTCCACAGTTGATGTAATCCCACGGCCAGCAGCAGAATCATCAATGAAATGGACACAATGATCCATGGGGAGAAAGTGGAAGGCGAAACAGGAGCTGCAGACGCTATTTCACATGTATTCCTTAACATCATTTTGACATGCATCCTCAAAGTGATGAAGACATAAATGAATAATACCATTGCATAAAATATATTAGTCTGTAACGGTGGTACTTTCAGTATACTTTGGGTCCATTAGTTTTGCCCATTCACTTATCCGAGATCTGAGTATTTCTTCCACATTCAATTTAAAGACGCAAAGATTAAAATGTCTGAATGCAAATAGTTAACTGATATTATAACATTAAATGCATTTTAATATCTGAGTACAAAAGGTATATCTCACCTCTGACAGCCAGCCAGCTCTCTGGTGATTCTCCAACACCAGAGATGCTGCACCTGTAGATTCCTTCATCAGATTTTGAAACCCTGTGGATGGTGATGTTCTCTGTAGAGCTGCCGCTGATGAGGCGGCCATCTTTATAGAAATCAGCTGAGAGGATGGAGGTCTTGGTTCTGCAGCTCAGAGTCACAGACTCTCCCTCCATCACAGGAGCAGCAGGACTCTCCAGGATCACAGAGCCAGCTGAAAGACATCGGGATCAAACATTCAGTTTTAGTTTTGTAGTATTAGTGATTTACAATAGAACAATTGGAAATGATTTAGATGAAGGCATTGTGAAGATACTGTGACAGTAACATCCCCAGAATAACTGAACATCTCAGGAACAAACCGAACACATTGATAAATGAATCAGAAATCCAACAGTTATGTATAGCAGTGTATCGTCTGCATAGAGCTTCATAATATGAAACTGTTCCTGATGTCCCTGTTGCAGCATTGAAGGTTCAGTGTGTGATTTAAATAATGTTTGTAGAACATTATTTAAATCACACCAGAGACAGGAGACAACCACCATGTAGGTTAGATTTCAGAAACCTGGAGACATACCCTATATAGACAAAAGTATTGGGACAATTCACCTTTCATATTAATGCCTAAGAATTTGGAATGGGATGTCATTAGAGCTCCTGTAGGTGTCCCAATACTTTTGTCTATATCGTGTATTTGTTTGCAATTGTGTCTTTAATCCAGTAGCAGGCAAAGCTGAATGACTACAGCTCTGTGCACACTGTTTGCTTTCACTGCACTTTCTTGATTTATTCTGTTCTTTCTTTACAATGTTAAAATGTGTTCTGTTAAAAAACTATACGTTTATTTTACACACCTTAGCTTCATTGCACTCTTTTGTTTTCCTACTGAACATTTAATAGAATCACGTTTATTGCTAAGTTGTTTTCTACATACAGGGAATTAGTTTTGGTGTGTAATGGTGCATACATTCACACAGAAAGAGGTTGCTGAGTTAAAGTCTACATACCGGTGATAATGACGTTCACAGAGTTGCTTGTCTTCCCTCCAGCCTCACACCAGTACTCTCCACTGTCCTCTTTATAAGGAGATTTAATGGTGCATTTAAACCCTTTCAACGAGCCCCATTGTGAACCATCACAAGTTTCATTCCTGTGTCGCTCAGACGTAAAATGTTCACATCAGTCAAACCATCGAAGCCCACACATCTCAAAGAGACAGGCTGGTATTCAAAGACTTGAAGTCTGGATGGTTTGATCCAAACGTCTGCATCTGAGACAGAAAGATACAGTTGTTGAGATTAATATATGCTACTTTAAATAAAGTTGTGACTGATTATTGTTTTTCTGCTTTTTTGGGGGTAAACCATCGTCTTACCAACTTTCTGTTCACAGAGCTGCAGAAACCCTGTCATCCCTGCAGGGACAAACAGCCAGACCTCACAGAGTTATTAGATATGTTTTATTACATTGACTTTATGGTTTAAATGTGTCTTTGATAGATCATACTTGTAAAACAACTGAACACTAAAACCTAAAATACACAACAGAGAATAGTGCAAAGGGCCATGTAGCAGCAATAAGTAACAGCATCTATGCTCTTCTGTTTCACACAGGATGAAATTAGGGCTGTCCATCGATTCAAATATGGAATCGAAAATGCGCTACAAAAATGTGTGCCGTTAAAAGAAGTTGCTTTAACGCGTTAATAACCCGTTAACTTTGACGGCCCTAATTTGAATATTTCATATTAAACATTAAAAATACAAGTTATTTTATATGAGATGTCACCTAGAAGATCCTCTACATAAACGTCCTGTCAGGAATGGAAACCTTTAAAGGATCCTAATATTTGACCTATTGTCTTTATCTAGATGGAGGTGGATGTGTGTGGACAGATCAATGTTTTGTAAACTCACAAAAATATAAAAGTGTGGAAGAAATGTATAAAATGCACATCAAGCAGAAATCCTTTTTCAGAGCATTCTCTTCCTCTAAAAACTCTTAGAGTGCGTAGACTTCTTTCACATTTACACACGGGTTATTGATCTGTTCACATCAATAGTGTTGACACAAATCTACCTCCACAGGTTTCTTTAGCTAACGATGATCTAGTAACATCTTTCAAATAAAGGACAGCAGGTAAAGACTCACACAGTGTGATGCAGAGCGCTGCGGCCTCCATGTCGTCTTGCTGCTGACTGAATGAACTTTGCAGTGAAATACAAAAAGAAGAGGGGTGGTCTCTTCCTGTGTGGCTCACTAATGAAACGCCTTGTAGCACAGACACGTGTCATGGAAGAAAATACGTGTCAGTGGTGAGGTTAATATTAGAGGCAGAAACACACACAAGAGAAAGACTTTCATCTGAGGCTCAGCAACTTCACGTCTTGATGTGTAAAACAGAAATGCATGACGGAACATATTTTAAGTACACAGCCACTCACACAGAAGTAAACATTGTTATGATGCTGACGTTAAATATGGAATACCAAAGTTCAGTTATTGCTTAATTATTTTTAAATCCGTATCAAACATGTTATACCTACTCAATATATGTATTTATTCATCATAATAATGATAGCATTAAAAGGCAGTTTGAAAAGTTGAATTTTACATTACTAACATCTAGTCAATGACCTGCTACGGTTAGGAAATGGGACTCCAGAAGATGCCACAAACATTATACGGTAGGACCTTGTTCTACTTTGATCTGGTCGAAATAAAACAACATCTACAATACAACCTTGATCAGCCCTTCACTTAACCTCACATCAGGCTGGCTGAAAGCACTCTGTGTCCTGATGAAAATAGGTCTGCTGTGTGTGTTTGACGGGTAGGGTTCAAACGCTGGCTGCACGGTGGGCTGAGGGGCCCATCTTCCGGTTTCTGTGTGAGGGTTCCTCGTGTGGTTTTAATTCTGAAAGTTAAAAAAGAGGAAGCTGAAACCAGGGCCTGATGCTGCAAGAGCAGGAGCAGTCTGACACATTTCAACGTCTGCTCAAAGTTCTCTCTGTCAGGCTGGTGGCCGCTAAGGGAAAGGACCCACATGTAAACAAACCAGTCAGATTTCAGTGGTGATTATAAAGAGCTTAAAGACAGACAGAGGAGCAACAGACAGAGGCTGCAGGATACTTATACTCTGCAGGCTGACGAGGGGAAGTGGAAACAGGTGAGCAGGTGAACCAGGGTCATGTGACTGCCCTCTGAGGAGTGAGGAGTTCAACTTGACTCTGAGAGTTTGGCGAGATCTGGTGGACAGAGGGAGGAACTACACTGCTCCATTTTAATACAGTTCAAAGCTGCAAGGCTTAACATCAACATGTAGTTATATTACCTGAAAGCAGGTTTTAACATTCAAATGATGCAGGTTTATTATTTGATGTGTGATATTCAAAGGAAGGTCACATGGTCAGCTCCTCTGTCCCCTGAATAGTCAGTTGACTGAAACACTGCAGATAATAAGATCTCAGAAAACCAATAAGAAACAGAAATCTTTTTAGTTGTAATTCTTGAAACCAAACATTGAAATGTGTTTGGATCCCGTCCAGTTAGCTTACTAAGCTAGCTCGACAGAGGAACCACTGCATGAGGGTAATTATTATTAGAGCCCAGGAGATGGCAGCAACGTTTGACTTGTCATTTATTGGAGCTTCCAGCAGCAGTAATGGCCAACATTAAATGACTGTCAGGTTTCTTTCTTCTTAAAGTTCAACACAACAACTATTCACTTTATTCTTTCACCTGGAAGTTCAGCCTGTTCTCTGTTTCCTGTTCCTCTCCAGTGCTCCATGATGCTTCTCCACACAGACGGAAAGCCCCTTAAAACTCATCTCAGGACTCTCAGGGTTTTGGTTCCCCTACTTCTCCTAACACACCACTGTAGAGGTAACACACACACACACACACACACACACACACACACACACACACACACACACACACACACACACACACACACACACACACACACACACACACACACACACACATACAAGCCTGAAAAGTCCATTTTAGAGAGGAGGCAGGAATTTGTGTTTGGCATTATTGGGAAAACATTCCGTTCGGTCAGACAACTCATGTTTGAACTGTTTATTAAGAGCAGCTTATAGTTTGATTTGGCGTCTATGCTCCGGCCTCATCGCTGAAAATAAACTAATATATAAGTGTTTTTTACATCCAACATAGAGGAGTGGTTATAAAGGACGATCACCCAGAGCGGCCCGGACTCTAAGAGTCTAATGCTGGCCTGGGAACAGCCACAATGAGCCATTCCTCCTAAAAGCTGTGGCTTTAAGAGGATATGCTATCTACTGAGGCTGTATGTGTAGGCCTGGGACCATCCACAATGATCCTTTCCCACTCTCTTTGTGAAATCCTCTTTGATTAGTTGACTGTCTAACGCCAGGACTTTCTAAATCCTGAAAACAGAAGCAGGAGGTTAAAGAGTCTCTCAGGCTTCTTGAATTCCAATAAATTGGTAGTTAGGGATTTATTTTCTGACAAACACACAAGATACGTCACTAATAAATCAGTAGTGTGGGGACATTACTCGAGCTACCATCATTTGTGTCCGTGTGCTTTCTACTCTCACACATGTTGATAAAAAGACCTAAATATGTTTTGATTAAAATACAATTACATAAAAAATGATAAGTGTTCAATTGGAGAGGGTATGACGTACTTCCTTCATCTTCCCAGGTCAGTCTCAGCTGATTGGCTCACCTCAGCCAATCGTAGCACACCTTGGCAGTGACATCATTTTGGCGTGTTACCTGGTGCCGGCGGTAAATGTTGCCGATCTGACGTTGGAGTGGACGAGACCGGACATGGACCCCAGATTCGTCCATGTGATGCGGCTTGGTCAGGAAATGGTGGATAAAAAACACAAATTGTTTGAGGGAAGAACATCGATGTTCACCGATGAGCTGAAGAACGGGAACATCTCTCTGAAACTGTCCAACGTACAACTCTCTGATCAGGGGAAATACAGATGTTTCATCCCAGAACTGAACCAGCAGGCTTTTGTTGAACTAGTTTGTGGTAAGTGAGTAATCTATGTGTTCATGGTGCATGTTTTGCGATGTGCGATGTATCCCTCTGAACGGATTGTAGTTAGAGCATATCTGTGTTCTGAAGTCTCTGATAATGTAATACTCTATTCTACAGCTCAAAGAGGAGAGTATCAGTTTGTAGTTGGTGTATGGAAAGCCATAAATGGCACAAGTCACCCATTTTGACAAAAAAAAGTTGTACACAGAGCAACTGTTAGGATTTCAGTTTCTGTATTTTTAGTTTACTGTTTTATTTTGAAATGTGTCTTGTTTTGTCACTTCCTGTCTTGTGTACTTTACTTCCTGTCTTGTCTAGTTCACTTCCTGTCTTGTCTAGTTTACTTCCTGTCTTGTGTACTTTACTTCCTGTCTTGTCTAGTTTACTTCCTGTCTTGTGTGCTTTACTTCCTGTCTTTAGTTTCCCTCCTGTCTGATTGTCTGATCATGAGACAGAATGTTGCTGCTTTCCTGAAATCAACGAGGAACTTGTTCCAGCTCTCTTCTGTTGAGGAAATGATTTCTTTAAACTCCAGTCCATCCTTATTGGTCTGGCTGTTTGCATTCTGTTGATGTTGGCTGGTTCTTCCTTATTGGTTTGGAAGTGTAGACAAAACATATTCAGTGAGTGACTTACAGTATTTCTGGGTTAATTAAAGGGGCCTTATTCTGCTTAGTGCTGTCGAGTGTTCTGTGTTTTTGTGTGCATGTAAATTGTGTCTAAAATGGCTAAAATATCTCCTCAAACTCCCCCCTGCCTGAAAAGCCTCCATTGGACTCCTTTGTGTTGAACATAGTGACATCATTATGTAATACGTGTGCCTCTATTGGCTGTAGCACTAGGGGTTGTTCAGGTAAATTTAGCCTGAAATGTTTGATGTGCTTGAATACCTTCCTAAAGTTCCTCTGAGTATCTGTTAACACATGTTTCCACACGTTTCATTTCACACAGAGAGAAAGAGAAACCGTTTGGATGAAGCTGATAAAGGAGAAAAGAAGAGCCGCTCTCAAACTAAAGATCAGGTTATCCCTGAAGAAGAAAGAGGACAGCTGATGAAACCTGACACAAGTGGAAAAACAGAAGCTCTCTGAAGAAACACTGAACACATCTGGAAATATGTTTGTCTCTGGAGAAGAAAGAGGAAAGAATAGCTAGAGATGAAACAAAGCAAGAAGGAGCATTTACAGGAAACAGTGAAGGAGGGGAGCAAACATGGCACTACTTTTAGTAAAGGTAAAGTCTGAGCTGAAAAAAGGAGAGAACATCTTAACATGAAGATACACTAACACCTATATAACTACAGGAGAGGGAACAGAACACCCCGAAAAGCCTCTTTAATTTGTGTCGCATAAAAACTATTCTGTGTGTCTTGTCTCTGTCTCAGGTAAATGAAAGTAAATATGAGGAGGATGGCAGCTCGAAGAATCAGACCTCAGATCAAGGATTTATTATTGATGTCAATCACCGGTATGAAAATATCTATCTGAAAAACATGTCCAATAAAGTAATGCTGTCTGTGGAGGATCTCTGTATGAGTACCACTACACTCATCCATTTTCCACAGAGGATTTAGATGTTATGTCTCTCACGCTCCCAATGTTCCTCCTGCAGGACAAACGGCTGGGAGGTTGGGAGGGAAAAGTGCAGATTAACGAGTCATCACCCTACACGTACACATCTGAGCACTCTTTCAAACTCAACGCTGGAAAACAAGTCACTGCGAGTTGCATCTTTTGCATCTCTCATAAATAAAAACAATGTAATAAAGGGTTGAACAGCTACAGAGAAGCTGATGTGCATCCTCCCGCTGCATACAATATACCTCTGCACTGTCGTTAAGACATGAAACAAATAAAGTAGTATATTCAAATAGTGCAAAGACCATGCACTACTTTAATAATGCATGACTTAATGATTCCACTCCTGTGATCTTTGTGTTTTACAGATAACACGTCGATTGATCAATACAAATCCAGCTCACCTGCAGTGGGAGGATCTGAATTACTGTAAAAAAGGAGACAGACTGCAGGTTTCCCTCTGCAGCAACACTGGAGAGGACCAACACATCATAGTTAAAGATCTAGGATGGGAAGATAAAAACTAACCTCTTCTGTTCTGCTTTCATATTATGTTCCTTCTGCTGATCACACCCTGCTGATATCAAAGGTTGCACACGGTCTTCCCTGGAAATACATATTTCAGGAGTTTATTTGTAACTTTGGATCGACTTGTCTCTCATCTCATGATAAAGATGTGTGAAGTGTCGGAGCAGATGCATCAGCAGCATACTTTGTAATGGGAGAAAGTTAGCGTATCTGCCTATATAGATCTATGCAGCATATATAAAACATTTCTTAATTGAGGAAAATAATTCAATTTTCTGTAAATAAAGAAACTTTAGAAATTGTGTTTTATTTTGAAAAGTCCAGATGCTGACGATACAGAGGATATTTGCTTTGGGAAATATCAACTTCTAGATTTTGTGCTGTAGACAGTATAAATCACATGAGATACTCTTCAAATATATCAGAGTCATATTTAAACATGATATGATGATGCTAAATCAATTGTGCAGGAAAAATGAATTGTTGATCAAAGCTCATTTTTCTGTTTAGATAAACAAACAAAACGAGTCGATTTTGTTCGTTTCCTAAATAGCATATTCATGCTAGCCTGATGAAGTTAGCGTACCAACATGCTTATCGTAGCAGTGCTAACATGCTAGCGGGTATTATCATGATCATCACTCACAACAACTGCAAACATACGTAGATCACTATAGACTCAAGTTACTCTATGAAACCATTAAGGTTAAGCTGGTCCTAAAGTCACCTCATATTCACATACATCTATATAAAAGCCCTTTCTGTGGGTTGTGTCTGAGAGCGTAAAGTATCTGTAGAGTCTAAAATAAAGCTCAGAACATCGTACCCTCAGCTCGCCTTCTAAAATAAATGCGTCAGTCAGTACCTCTGTGGTTTCACTTTGTCTCTGTGTGAGAAAGTCTAACAGCCGCTGCACGTACGATCATGGAACACAGAGAGGTTACACACCTTACACACAACCTGAGCTAAAGCATTAAAGCTCGTGGTGGTCATTATCTTGATGACCAGACTCTGATCTTTCTCATGAGTTATTTCTGTGTAACCCTGAGTTTCCCACAGTGCAGCAGTCCCACCAGCAGCAGCAGCAGAGCCACCATCACTACGGTGAACACAGTCCTTAAGACGAGGAGGACGTACAGGGAGTGATCCGAGGAGGGACACGTCTCTCTGTGAACAGCTGCAAACACAACACAACATCAATATATACTGCAGATAAATAACCTGATCAGGTGTTAGCTATGATGCAATATCTCACCTCTGACAGCCAGCCTGCTCTCTGGTGATTCTCCAGCACCAGAGATGCTGCACTTGTAGAGTCCTTCATCAGATTTAGAAACCTGTGGATGGTGATGTTCTCTGTAGAGCTGCTGTTGATGAGGCGGCCATCTTTATAGAAACCAGCTGAGAGGATGGAGGAAGTGGTCGTCTTGATCCTGCAGCTCAGAGTCACAGACTCTCCCTCCATCACCGGAAGCACAGGACTCTCCAGGATCACAGAACCAGCTGAACAACATCGGGATAAAACGTTCAATCTGACAGAAAAAATCTGGAGTTGCTTCGAAACATTTGACATAATATAGACACAGGCATTATAGAACCTCTGTGGATGTACAGCTGGCTGCTGACGTGCACAGGATGATAAAAATATCATATAATCAGAGCTAAATGATGATTAACTCAGGAATGATCAGGGATGTATCGTAGTGTATCGTCTGCATAGAGGTTAATATGATCAGTGTTTCCTGATGTCCCTGTGGCAGCGTTGAGTGTGTTACTTATATTATATTTGATTTGGATGATTACTCAATTGTCATCAGAGATAAGAACAACAACAACTACTTCACTCATATTTGAAAACCTGGACATCTGTTGTTTGTTAATTTTGTGATCGGAACACATTTCAGAAAATTCTTATCGACAGCGTTAAACTTTTTATAAACTTTTGGGAGGTTTTCTTTTCGTGGCATTTACTCGTTGAATTCAGTTTTTCCCTCCAATATTTAGATGAAAGTTTTCTCTGCATTTAATTTCTTTTATTTGGTCAGATAATGTCATTGCAAAAACTGCGTTATCCTCACAGACTTTATCAGAATCACGTTTTAGCGAGGTAGGTTTTCAAATATGAGGAAGCTGCTTTATTATTGCTGATTAAGATGTAAAATAAGAGCAAATACATAAACATTTTATTAATGTAAAAACTATGATTAAAAAGCTTATTAAAGACATACAAATATACAAAAGAGGGATAAGTTAGGTAAGTGAAGTCAGGTTATATTTTTAGACTTAAAGTAATAATCATACCGGTGATGATGATGTGGACAGAGTTGCTCTTCTCTCCTTTCTCATCCTCACACCAGTAAACCCCGCTGTCTAATGCATAAGCATCTGGAATGGTGCACTTCAGTGTTGTTGAATTAATATTATAACAACCCTGAATGAACTCCTTTTTATTCCTGAACCCTCTCAGAGCAGAGCCAGGACCCTCGCAGAGAAAAGAGAAGGGTGTGTATTCAAAGAGCTGCAGTCTCTCTGTGACAATGTGCAAAGCTGCGTCTGAGAAGCAGAGACAATGAATATATTAAATGTTATTTAGTTCTGCAGCAACATAGAAAGTTAAATGGCTAATATCACATTTAACTTTGCTTCAGTTTGAAGATGAAAATAAGGACAAAATAATAGATAATGCAAAAAATAAAAACGGTATCTTTAGTAGTTTCTACCCACCATCGTTCTGCGTAGAGCTCTTCTGAACATGAACACCCAACAGAATGATCACACACGTCACTGCATATACAAACAGAGAGAACTGTCAATCAGCCACATATGTGTTAATATAAAAGAATCAATGAGAGTTCAAAGAAACCTGAGACTCACACAGTGTGCTGCAGAGCGCTGTGACCTCCATGATGTCTTCCTGCTGTCTGAGCGTCACACTGTGAGACACATAGAGATGATGTGAGTGAGAACTTCCTCTTCCTGTGCAGAGTATTTCTGACGCTGGGGTCAGACTCACTGTGGTTTCAGCACAGAGCTCTAGCTGAAACCTTCAGTTGACATGTGGCTGAGAACACCATGAAAAAAAAAACCTAACTCAGGATTTATAGACAGTGGTAATGATGTGCTGTCTTTGTGCATGGAGGTGTTGCACAAAGACAGCAGTGGTGGCGGTGGTGCCAATTGCATAGGGACTTGGCCTGGGAAGCGGAAGGTCACCAGTTCAAATCCCTGAAAGACCAAGTAATACCGAGGTGTCCCTGAGCAAGGCAGCGTTCCGTACAAGGCTCCCTGGGCACTGTAGATAATGGCAGCCCACTTCTCTTAACACTAGGATGGGTCCCCTCTGTGGGACGGTAACGGGTGTATTGTTCTCTGATGTCATTTTGAAAAAGTTCTACCCGGAAACCAGCCTTAATAATGTGATCATCTCCCTCACTAAACTGAACCTCCTGCTGCTGCTTTTCTGCATCACAGGCAGAAGGGCCGTGCACACTGCTGAAGACATCAACACAGGGTCGGCCCATGGCATAAGCAGTATAGGCGAATGCTAAGGGCACCTCCATCCATGGGGGGCTCTGCAAACAGGGGGGCAGAAAAAAATGAAATTCAAAATGATTAACTTTTACTATTTTTTATAAATGTTTTTACTAATACTGTTAATCATAAATATTATACTTATCCTATTCATGAGATGCACAGTTTTGATTATGCTGTGGGAAAGATAGATATTGTTCTATACTCAGTTTGTATGTTTTCTGTTTCAATAAACACACAAGATCAGTCTGATTTGTTTGTTTCCTAAATAGCAGTCATGCTAGCCTGATTGAAGTTAGGTACCAACATGCTTATAGTGGCAGTGCTAACATGCTAACAGGTATTACCATGTTCATCACTCACGACAACTGCAAACATACGTCAATCACTCTAGACTCAATTCTCACTTAAGTTAATCTATGAAACCATTAAGGGTAAAATGAACCAGGGTCACGTGACTGCCCTCTGAGGAGTGAGGAGTTCAACTTGACTCTGAGAGTTTGGCGAGATCTGGTGGACAAAGAGAGGAACTACACTGCATCCATTTTAATACAGTTCAAAGCTGCAAGGCTTAACATCAACATGTAGTTATATTACCTGAAAGCAGGTTTTAACATTCAAATGATGCAGGTTTATTATTTGATGTGTGATATTCAAAGGAAGGTCACATGGTCAGCTCCTCTGTCCCCTGAATAGTCAGTTGACTGAAACACTGCAGATAATAAGATCTCAGAAAACCAATAAGAAACAGAAATGCTTTTAGTTGTAATTCTTGAAACCAAACATTGAAATGTGTTTGGATCCCGTCCAGTTAGCTTACTAAGCTAGCTCGATACCCTGGGCTCAGTTTGTACTCACGTGTTTTCTGCTTCCTCCTCGGTGTTCGGGAGTTGAAATCGACGTGTTTTTGTTCCTGTTTTGAGATATTATTATTGGAGCTTTGTAGTTTGACCCTTGAAACATCACTCACACACATTCATTCATCACTCCCGTGTGGCTTTCCTCAGGCGGGGTTCGAACCCGCTTGCCCTTCGTCTCCAGGCGGCGTCCTTCACCCTGGGACTATCTGCACTGACAACTTTACCAAGAGCTGGAGAGACGAAGAAGAGCAGACTGAGGATGAAGACACTTCTCCTTCATCAACAGGTGAATAAACAAAGCTCATCACTTTCTTTCTGAACCAGCTGACTGAAGGTTGTGAGTTCAAATCCCATCTACATTTCATCTTTGTGAACCTTTACATGTTTTATAAAAGAGTCTCTTTCAGAAAATCCTGTGCTAAATGAGGAGGAACTCAGTCCAAACTGGATGAATGGTTCATGAAACTTCTGCCCCAAACACCATGATCTGAAACCATGAGTGTTGTCGGTAACGCTGGACTACATCTTTGGGCCCTTTTAAAAAAACGTTCATGGTGGTTCTGTTAGGTGAGGAGTTGAGTCATACCTGCTCACTGTCTTGTGTTGTGAGTTGTCATTACTACGTGCAATGTTGTTCAAGGGAAATTCTTAGCACTGTTTTAAACTGTTTGAGATGTTTTGCTCCCTGCGGTATTTGGACATCTACAAGATTTAGATGTGTTCTCAAAGAGACGTCTTGGATGCCAACAACCTCTAAAAACAACAAAGAAGAATCTTTTCAAAGCCAGAAGCTGCTGGAAATTGTTCTTGTATACAGAGATAATATTTAGAGTAAAACCAGGTTGAAGATGTCGAATGTACTTTAGGTGAATCTCCTATTGTTTGCCACCCTCAGGATCTGTCGCTGCTGGGGGTGTGTTCCTCTACAGACAAGCGTGTGAGAGTGAGCCAGGTGTGCAGAGCGTCAGCAGCCACAGCTTGTCCTGCTATCAGTTTCCTGTTTTGTGATTCTCCTCAGAGTGCTTGGCTTTTGCACGGTAGTGATGGGCAAATGAAGCTTTGGGAAGCACTGAACCACTTCAGCCAATAGTTTGGAACAGTGGTTCATTCCGCGAAGCTTCAGTTACAGTGGCCATGTGAAGTACTGCAGGGTATATGACGTTTCTTTGCCTTGAAAATGATTTGACGCACACACACACACACACACACACACACACACACACACACACACACACACACACACACACACACACACACACACACACACACACACACACTGAGACTCTATATCCTGAGAACCATCGAGAACATCACAGAGGCAGCAGAGAAAGACTCAAGACGCCTCTGGATCAAGATAAAAAGACTTGGGGAGGAGCAAATGTCTTCTGAACAAGTCAAGTTGTGATCTGATCAACAACGCCTAAGTCAGGAGTATCAAAGAGATGTATTAAATCAAATGTACGCACAACTCAATAAGGAGTGATGAGGCTTCATCGTCATTTACAAAAAGAGATGTTAAGGGTCTCAGCCACATGTCAACTGAAGGTTTCAGCTGGAGCTCTGTGCTGAAACCACAGTGAGTCTGACCCCAGCGTCAGAAATACTCTGCACAGGAAGAGGAAGTTCTCACTCACATCATCTCTATGTGTCTCACAGTGTGACGCTCAGACAGCAGGAAGACATCATGGAGGTCACAGCGCTCTGCAGCACACTGTGTGAGTCTCAGGTTTCTTTGAACTCTCATTGATTCTTTTATATTAACACATATGTGGCTGATTGACAGTTCTCTCTGTTTGTATATGCAGTGACGTGTGTGATCATTCTGTTGGGTGTTCATGACTCTACAAGTGCAGCATCTCTGGTGCTGGAGAATCACCAGAGAGCTGGCTGGCTGTCAGAGGTGAGATATTGCATCATAGCTAACACCTGATCAGGTTATTTATCTGCAGTATATATTGATGTTGTGTTGTGTTTGCAGCTGTTCACAGAGAGACGTGTCCCTGCTCGGATCACTCCCTGTACGTCCTCCTCGTCTTAAGGACTGTGTTCACCGTAGTGATGGTGGCTCTGCTGCTGCTGCTGGTGGGACTGCTGCACTGTGGGAAACTCAGGGTTACACAGAAATAACTCATGAGAAAGATCAGAGTCTGGTCATCAAGATAATGACCACCACGAGCTTTAATGCTTTAGCTCAGGTTGTGTGTAAGGTGTGTAACCTCTCTGTGTTCCATGATCGTACGTGCAGCGGCTGTTAGACTTTCTCACACAGAGACAAAGTGAAACCACAGAGGTACTGACTGACGCGTTTATTTTAGAAGGCGAGCTGAGGGTACGATGTTCTGAGCTTTATTTTAGACTCTACAGATACTTTAGGCTCTCAGACACAACCCACAGAAAGGGCTTTTATATAGATGTATGTGAATATGAAGAAGAGGCTTTGTAGAAACAGACAAATGTGTATGGTTTAATAGGGTAACTGAAGGGGTGAACAATTCACAAATCAATTTACAAATACTACATTTTATATTTCATATATTGTTGGTTTAAAAACAACATATTTGGAAGATGGTATTTCTCAGAGCAAATATCAAAACTGTACATCAGAGTCGGAACTTTTCAGAATAAAACTGAATTTGAAGTTGTTCATATCTTTACAGTAGAAACACTGAGTGAATACTTTTACAGTACACAATGAAGACAAAACTAAAGATTTGTAAAGATTGTATAAACATTTAAAATCCAGTAAACTCAAAACCTCTCATTTTGTTAATTTCCAATATTTTTATAACAATATTTAAATTAGAGATACGTTCACAATATTCAACCTTTCAAATCCTGTTTTCTTTCCTGTCCGTGATAAATCTGTCACACATCTTTTCATGAGACGAGGAACAAGACCATCAAACGTCTCAAATCCACATTTTCTGCAGCTTTGAATAAAAGCAGTGTAAGATCAGCTAAAGGAAACTCATATGAGCAGAGAAGAAGGGGCTAGTTATTATCGGTCAGTGGATTTTACACAGAGTCGATGTTGTATCACTCTCTTGTTGTTGCGGAGGGTGAACCACAGTGTGTCTCCAGGGCTCCAGGGCTTCAGATCCTTCCACACCAGGTCACCAGCAGGATAACTGGGGTCACACTTTGGTACCCAGATCTGTAAAATACAAAGTTCAGACCAAATCATTCAATTATGAAATGAATAAAACAGTGCATTAATATTGGATTCTGTTTCTATAAAACAAAGAACATTTTAAATCAGACGTTTAAAATGCAGCTCACAGTGACATGTCCTCCAGCCTTCAGCAGCAATTCTTCAAATTATATTTCTTGTTGGTTTCTCTGATATGCAGAGAAATATCCCAGTATTTCAGCTGTTTGTCCTGCAGGAGGTGACATCATCAGTTTGTTTATAGATCAATGAAAGCAAGAGAAAATGGCTCTTTTAAATAGTGTTCACACTCAAAGCACTTCTACAGAGGTCATCCACACAGACAGCATTACCTCAGTGGAAGAGTTTCTGAGACGGATATATTCACGCTGTTGGTCGACCTCAATATCCATTCCTGAGTCTGTCTGAGAGGGGGACATCACACACAGTCATTTAGTGTGTGTGTGTGTGTGTGTGTGTGTGTGTGTGTGTGTGTGTGTGTGTGTGTGTGTGTGTGTGTGTGTGTGTGTGTGTGTGTGTGTGTGTGTGTGTGTGTGTGTGTGTACCTTTTTCTTTAGGTCCTTCAGTTCTCTCTCAGCTCCCTCTCTCCTGGTCTTCTCCTGCTGGAGCTGCTCCTCAAACAGAGAGAAAGAGAGATGAAGACATCTGACCTTTATTCAGAGAACAGAACCTCCTGGTCTGAATGGAATCTAAATAAATACGTTCCCTGTCTGACTCAGATGTTCTCTCATGGTCACAGACACATGTTGGTTTCAGTTACAGTCAGACAGATGATTCAGAAAATACATCCAGCTGTTTTAGTTGTGGTGTGACGTTCTGTACGGTTCAAGGCTCTTTAACGGCACAACGACAGAATAATATGACAGTGGTTTCAAGGCATCGTTTTGAACTGACGGTGTTTATCAGCGGTCAGAAACTTCAGTGCAGGATATCATACGCTGTCTTCAGAGGACTTTCAGGGGACAAAACAGGACCAACCTCTTTGGTCTCATTCTCCAGCTGCTTCTTTAGGTCCTCAGCTTCTTTCTCAGCTTCCTCCCTCTTCTTCTGCTCCTCTTCAAACTTCTGTCTGGAAACCTGCAAGTTTGTAGTTGGGGAATTAAAGTGAACGTAACAAAACATGACAAATGTCAAGATCCAATGGTCTTACTTTTTAGAAAGGAACATGTCAAGTCCATTTGAGAACACAGTTCCACTGCATGAGCAGCAAAAACCAATCTACCACACATTCCACAGAGTCATGCATCGGTACACTAAGACAGAGAGGAAGACTGTACACATGGAGCAAACCAATCTTTGAATTATGCTCCTATACATGTGTATCTGCAGATAACAATGTTGCCTTCTTTTACTTCCTGTCTTTTAGTTTTCCCCTGATAGTCTGATAACCTGTACTTGTGTTTCTTGCCCTCCCCAGCTGTCTTTTCTTTGTGGTTAGTCTTGTGTGTGTATAAAGTCTTGTCCTCCCTGGTGTTCCTTGTCAGTTTGTCGTTGTTGTTCCCTCGGTTTGGTCCCTGGTCTGCATTGTTTGGATTCCCCTCATCAGTGTCCCCTGGGTCTTCCTGGTTTTTCTCTAGTTTTTGTGACCGACTTTTCTTTACTTCAACCTTGCCTGCTCCTGTAGCTTTAGTCCCAGCTTTTAGTTTAATAAAGCTTGCCTTTTGTTGATGTTTCTTTATCTCCCTCCCATGTTTTGTACTGCTCTTGGGTCCACATTTCCTGCCTAACCCTTAAAAAACATCATCAAAATGACTTATGGTTTACCCCTCAAGTGAACCAGGACTTCAACGTTCACATATTGACAGTAGTTTGTTCTTAATAGAACTAGACTAGAGATCAGACTCAGTTAGTCATGGAGTCCAACAACAGATCCTGTCTCAGTGTAAATCATTTTATATCTCAGATCAAACTTTACCTAAAGTAGTTGTGTTGTTTTTTATAAAGTAGTGTCCTGTTTCTTTACTTACCTGTGTGCTCTTCTCTTCTCCTTTATTCTTCCCCCTCTCCGTGGGAACAGTTTGAACTGTGGTAAGCTGCCCTCTTTCTTCTTCAGTGGTATTCTGATCTTTAGATATCACGTAATTAAAACATTTAGCCTTTTTAGATTTAGATTTTGATCAATTGAACTTTAATCATCACAACTGAAACATAACGTTTAACCCTAAACCATCTGAGTATAATTTGACGTATTAACAGTAATGAGATTAACGAGTCACTCACTGAGTATGTTCTGTCTCTGCTTCCACAAAACTAAGAAGGAACCAGCCAACATCAACAGAACGCAAACAGCCAAACTGACAGCCAGACCGATAATGATGGAAGATGATCTGGACTGGAGCGTAAAGAAATAATCTGAAATGATAAAACGCAGAACATCACAGCATTAATGTGAAACTGGACCTCGGCTGTCGGAGACTGAAGCAGGTATTGCATCATAAAATAAACATGAGGTCTACCTGAAATTCTGAAGTGTGTCTGTGTGGTGTGCTTGGTGTTGTGGTGCTGGACTCTGCAGGTGAAGCTGTTGCTGTGTCTCTTCTCCACAGTCACTCTGCTGCTGACAGTATAGAGGTCATCAGGACCTCTGACTGTCTCTGGAGGTCCAGCAGAGAGGAGCTTTCCCTCAGCGTCCAGCCACAACACCTCAGGCTCCAGAGACCAGCCTGCAGACTTACACTGCAGCACCACTCCTCCGGTCTGACCGTCCAGCCCTGATAAACTGATGACAGGAGGAGAGGCAGGACCTGATGCTGAAAACAAAGAAGAAGAGGAAGTATTTGATATCTGATAGCAGGTGAGGAGATGGCCCAGAAACAGACATTATTGTTTCAGTTCTTGAGCAATTTAGAGCCTCAACCTGTCCAGATCCTCACGTAACAGTCCAATGGGCTCGCCACTGCGAGTTGGCTCCAGGTACCCCTCACCTGAAACACTCCTTTTGCCGGCTCCAAAATGACGGAACAACTTTCACTTATTCAAATCAAGACAGCAGAAGATCTACAGACTTTTGGCTTTCCAAACACCCAACTACACTCTGATATTCTCATCTTTGAACTCTCACTAGAACATGCAGTACGGTTAGCGGGAAACAAAATACACTAGAGTATTAAATATTCAGAGATACTGAAACTACAATCCTTTCTGAGAGGTCAAATCAGGGACTTGAATTACATGTCACCAGTTAGAAGCTTTTATTCAAAGCAACTTTTATACATTCAATACTGTGGGCAATCCCCAAAGGAGCAATTTGATTTGAAGTGTTGACATGCTGACTGCACTGGGACTGGAAACGGTTCTCCCCTGATCCAAAGGTCAGCGCACTATCCCACTGTGCCACATTCTCCCTAAAACATGCCCCATGAACACATAGATTACTCACTTACCACAAACTAGGTGAACAAAAGATTGCTGGCTCAGTTCTGGAATGAAACATCTGTATTTCCCCTGATCAGAGAGTTGTACGTTGGACAGTTTCAGAGAGATGTTCCCGTTCTTCAGCTCATCGGTGAATATCGATGTTCTTCCCTCAAAGTTTTTGTGTTTCATTTCCTTTAGTTCCTGACCAGAACGCATCACATGGACGAATCTTGGGTTCAGGTCGGGCCTCGTCCACTCCAACGTCTTACCAGCAGCATTTACCGCCGGCTCCAGGTAACACGGCAAAATGATGTCACTGCCAAGGTTTGCTACGATTGGCTGACGTGAGCCAATCAGCTGAGACTGACCTGGGAATACAAACATGTAAACATCATGTTCTTGAAATAAACAGAGCAAGATTTGAATATTAGACAAACAAGAACAATAGAAGCTCTAGTAGTCCTCCCATAGTATGGAACTATAGGCAACATATCTTAACTTCTGCACCTCTCGGCTCTTTTCAGGATTTAGAAAGTCTAGTGATGATTTAAGACTGCCCAATAGAAGAAGAATCCAGAGGTGTGTGTTAGTTACCTCTACAGTGGTGTGTGTGTGTGTGTGTGTGTGTGTGTGTGTGTGTGTGTGTGTGTGTGTGTGTGTGTGTGTGTGTGTGTGTGTGTGTGTGTGTGTGTGTGTGTGTGTGTGTGTGTGTGTGCATGTTAGTTACCTCTACAGTGGTGTGTATGCATGTGTGTGTGTGTGTGTGTGTGTGTGTGTGTGTGTGTGTGTGTGTGTGTGTGTGTGTGTGTGTGTGTGTGTGTGTGTGTGTGTGTTAGTTACCTCTACAGTGGTGTGTTAGGAGAAGAAGGAGAACCAAAACACTGAGAGTCCTGAGGTGAGTTTTAAGGGGCTTTCCGTCTGTGTGGAGAAGCATCATGGAGCACTGGAGAGGAACAGGAAACAGAGAACAGGCTGAACTTCCAGGACTACATGCTTTAAAACAATCCTTTATCCAAACACTGGACAAGAAGGGCTCCATCCAGAGGTCTGAGTTATGAACTCGAGGCTCCAATCAATTCAGCAAACGTTATCCCCTTCTTGTGTGCTCTACTTATAATCCACATATCCTATTTCTTCATCTGATATCTTCTGTTTCAAACATGTAGTGATCATTTAGTCACACTAGCAGCCATGTTACAAAATACCCCCGGTGCATTAACCTGACTAAAGAGTCTCTGCACACAATAACCAGTTCAGTTTGATGACTGTCACCAAGTGAAGGCAGCTTTCCCTCGGACACAAACGCATGAAATACATTTTGTGTTCTGCTCTAATCTAAAACTGTGCTTCACCAAAACTCAATATGCAGACTGGCTTTTGATAAAACAGCCTTGCCTCTTTTTGATCTCATGTATTAAATGTTTAAAATATAAAACAAATGTAAGAGCTCGTACCTGCTGGGTGTCTCTGACTGTGAGGACCGTCTCTGTAAATCACTGACAGACTCAACCGTGTACGATGCAGAGAGAGTAACGGCTGATTCACTTTCATATTATTATATATGTTCTGCTTAATTTAGTGTTTCAGTGTGCAGATATTTCTGCAACAGTAAGAGACGCTTCTTACTAAAACACAAACAAGTTTGGTTCAAATCTATCCACTGAATTGTTATCTGAGCTTCACATCGAGCCTCTCGGTTTATCTGAACTTTGGATTCAGTTTCTCGGTTACTGGTTATAAATTAATACGTGGCAATAAAATAATGTAAGACCGGTTGTGATTGGGCTTGATTTGGAAACACTTTCCTCAAAAGCTTACTTCTCGATCAACTTTCCTCGGAAGAAATATTACAAACTCAAATAGTTCAGAGTCTTATCCCACAAATTGCTTTCAGCATTATGAGAAACACAAGTTCCCTTCACCTCCACCTTCCATCTCCGTCACTGGTTTGGTTTTAATAATTAAGATCCTTATAAATCAGCAACGCTCTTTCCCTTTAATTCAGTTTGGTTAGGATGAACCTCTATGCAGACGATGCTCTACGTTATATTTCTGATTTATTCTGATTTATTCATCTTTGTGTTTTATTTGTTTGTAATATTTCATTCATTCTGTGCACGTTACTATCCCCACTATTCACAGTATTTCAAGAGGATATTTATTCTCTCGGCCCAAATTATCTAAAATGTTTTGCTGCGAATTCCTCCAAATTTGTCTGTTTTATCCGATGTTGTTCAGGTGGTTCTGTGATCCTGGAGAGTCCTGTGCTTCCGGTGACGGAGGGAGAGTCTGTGACTCTGAGCTGCAAAAACAAGATGAACACTTCCTCCGTCCTCTCAGCTGATTTCTATAAAGATGGCCGCCTCATCAGGAGCAGCTCTACAGAGAACATGACCATCCACAGGGTTTCTAAATCTGATGAAGGACTCTACAAGTGCAGCATCTCTGGTGCTGGAGAATCCCCAGAGAGCTGGCTGGCTGTCAGAGGTGAGATATTGCATCATAGCTAACACCTGATCAGGTTATTTATCTGCAGTATATATTGATGTTGTGTTGTGTTTGCAGCTGTTCACAGAGAGACGTGTCCCTGCTCGGATCACTCCCTGTACGTCCTCCTCGTCTTAAGGACTGTGTTCACCGTAGTGATGGTGGCTCTGCTGCTGCTGCTGGTGGGACTGCTGCACTGTGGGAAACTCAGGGTTACACAGAAATAACTCATGAGAAAGATCAGAGTCTGGTCATCAAGATAATGACCACCACGAGCTTTAATGCTTTAGCTCAGGTTGTGTGTAAGGTGTGTAACCTCTCTGTGTTCCATGATCGTACGTGCAGCGGCTGTTAGACTTTCTCACACAGAGACAAAGTGAAACCACAGAGGTACTGACTGACGCGTTTATTTTAGAAGGCGAGCTGAGGGTACGATGTTCTGAGCTTTATTTTAGACTCTACAGATACTTTACGCTCTCAGACACAACCCACAGAAAGGGCTTTTATATAGATGTATGTGAATATGAAGAAGAGGCTTTGTAGAAACAGACAAATGTGTATGGTTTAATAGGGTAACTGAAGGGGTGAACAATTCACAAATCAATTTACAAATACTACATTTTATATTTCATATATTGTTGGTTTAAAAACAACATATTTGGAAGATGGTATTTCTCAGAGCAAATATCAAAACTGTACATCAGAGTCGGAACTTTTCAGAATAAAACTGAATTTGAAGTTGTTCATATCTTTACAGTAGAAACACTGAGTGAATACTTTTACAGTACACAATGAAGACAAAACTAAAGATTTGTAAAGATTGTATAAACATTTAAAATCCAGTAAACTCAAAACCTCTCATTTTGTTAATTTCCAATATTTTTATAACAATATTTAAATTAGAGATACGTTCACAATATTCAACCTTTCAAATCCTGTTTTCTTTCCTGTCCGTGATAAATCTGTCACACATCTTTTCATGAGACGAGGAACAAGACCATCAAACGTCTCAAATCCACATTTTCTGCAGCTTTGAATAAAAGCAGTGTAAGATCAGCTAAAGGAAACTCATATGAGCAGAGAAGAAGGGGCTAGTTATTATCGGTCAGTGGATTTTACACAGAGTCGATGTTGTATCACTCTCTTGTTGTTGCGGAGGGTGAACCACAGTGTGTCTCCAGGGCTCCAGGGCTTCAGATCCTTCCACACCAGGTCACCAGCAGGATAACTGGGGTCACACTTTGGTACCCAGATCTGTAAAATACAAAGTTCAGACCAAATCATTCAATTATGAAATGAATAAAACAGTGCATTAATATTGGATTCTGTTTCTATAAAACAAAGAACATTTTAAATCAGACGTTTAAAATGCAGCTCACAGTGACATGTCTTCCAGCCTTCAGCAGCAATTCTTCAAATCTATATTTCTTATTGGTTTCTCTGATGTGCAGAGAAAGATCCCACTGTTTCAGCTGTTTGTCCTGCAGGAGGTGACATCATCAGTTTGTTTATAGATCAATGAAAGCAAGAAAAAATGGCTCTTTTAAATAGTGTTCACACTCAAAGCACTTCTACAGAGGTCATCCACACAGACAGCATTACCTCAGTGGAAGAGTTTCTGAGACGGATATATTCACGCTGTTGGTCGACCTCAATATCCATTCCTGAGTCTGTCTGAGAGGGGGACATCACACACAGACATTTAGTGTGTGTGTGTGTGTGTGTGTGTGTGTGTGTGTGTGTGTGTGTGTGTGTGTGTGTGTGTGTGTGTGTGTGTGTGTGTGTGTGTGTGTGTGTGTGTGTGTGTGTCCAATATCACTGTAAGATATATGATTAAACATTTGGTGACAAGTGTACCCTTAGGTCCTTCAGTTCTCTCTCAGCTCTCTCTCTCCTGGTCTTCTCCTGCTGGAGCTGCTCCTCAAACTGAGAGAAAGAGAGATGAAGACATCTGACCTTTATTCAGAGAACAGAACCTCCTGGTCTGAATGAAATCTAAATAAATACGTTCCTGTCTGACTCAGATGTTCTCTCATGGTCACAGACACATGTTGGTTTCAGTTACAGTCAGACAGATGATTCAGAAAATACATCCAGCTGTTTTAGTTGTGGTGTGACGTTCTGTACGGTTCAAGGCTCTTTAACGGCACAACGACAGAATAATATGACAGTGGTTTCAAGGCATCGTTTTGAGCTGACGGTGTTTATCAGCGGTCAGAAACTTCAGTGCAGGATATCATACGCTGTCTTCAGAGGACTTTCAGGGGACAAAACAGGACCAACCTCTTTGGTCTCATTCTCCAGCTGCTTCTTTAGGTCCTCAGCTTCTTTCTCAGCTTCTCCCTCTTCTTCTGCTCCTTTTGAAACTTCGGTCTGGAAACCTGCAAGTTTGTAGTTGGGGAATTAAAGTGAACGTAACAAAACATGACAAATGTCAAGATCCAATGGTCTTACTTTTTAGAAAGGAACATGTCAAGTCCATTTGAGAACACAGTTCCACTGCATGAGCAGCAAAAACCAATCTACCACACATTCCACAGAGTCATGCATCGGTACACTAAGACAGAGAGGAAGACTGTACACATGGAGCAAACCAATCTTTGAATTATGCTCCTATACATGTGTATCTGCAGATAACAATGTTGCCTTCTTTTACTTCCTGTCTTTTAGTTTTCCCCTGTTAGTCTGATAACCCAGGGGTTTTCAACCGGTGGTCCGCGGACCCCTGGTGGTCCGCGGCGGCATTGCATGTGGTCCGTGACAAGAGCCTATGTTGATCAGTTCACCATTGTTTTTTTTTAATATAAATTCGCTTTGATATTTCAACACATTTCCAGAATACCGTTACATATCGTGAAAAATATGTTTAAAATAATATAAAGGAAATTCAAGCTGACAGAATGTAGCCTTGCGCCTATCCAGTCTATGGTAGCCTGTGATTCGCTAATGGTAATGAGTTGCGTCGCTAACCTCACTTATTATTCATTACGTACAGTCTTGCGAGCAAAGTTGACACACATTTATAAGCATAGCCGACGAGAGTATTTTAAGATAGGTTGTAGTACAGCAAACATTTGTTACATATGTACTAGTCTAGCTATATATCTAGCACCAATGGATCGTTTTGTAGTGAGGAAAGTGCCAGAGGGACAGGCTGCCATGACAGAGGGTCAGGCTGCCACGACAGAGGGACAGGCCGCCACGATAGGGCAAGGACAGGCTTCCGAAGCGTCAACTTCGCAAAAAAGACGAAAAAGAAAATACAATGAGGAATATGTTAAATATGGATTCACAGTGACGACAGACAGAGCAGGAGAGGAGGTACCACTGTGTTTCGTATGTTCAACAATTCTCTGTAATGAAGCTATGAAGCCGTCGAAACTTACGCGGCATATGGAGACGCATCACGTCCACTTGAAGGCCAAACCCGTTGAGTACATGCAACAGATGTTGCGTGATTTCAAAGGACAGCAGGCTACCATGAGGAAGAGTGCAAAAATAAATGAAAACGCACTGAAAGCATCGTATCTGGTCGCTCTCAGGGTTGCAAAAAGTAAGAAGCCCCATACCATTGCAGAGCAGCTTATATTGCCAGCAGCCATAGATATGTGCAGAGCTATGGTAAGCGAAGAATGTGCCAACAAATTAAAAACTATTCCGTTGTCAGACAACACAATCGGAAGACGAATTGGGGAAATGGCAAATGATGTCAAAGACCAGCTGATGGCAAAACTTCAGACAGTTCTGTTTTCCCTTCAAATCGACGAGACGACAGATGTTACTAATGATGCGCAACTGTTAACATTTGTGCGATACGAGGACAGTGGCACTATGTGCGAGGAATTTCTTTTTTGCAAACCACTGCCCGGGCGAACTACCGGTGTAGAAATATTTAAAGCACTGGACGATTTTTTCACGGAGCACAATATCTCGTGGCAGAGGTGCGTTGCATTATGCAGCGATGGGGCCCGAGCCATGAGTGGCAGCAAGACTGGACTGTTTGCGCATGTAAGGAGGGTGGCTCCGGGGGTAATTTGGACACACTGCCTGATTCATAGAGAGGCTCTCGCCTCCAAAGATCTCAGTGTTGAGCTCAGTGGTGTGTTTGATGTCGTTGTCAAGACGGTCAACTTCATAAAACGAAACGCATTGAATACACGCCTGTTTTCATCCCTATGCCATGACTTGGGAAGTGAACACAGCTCTCTCCTTTATCATTCAGAGGTGCGTTGGCTGTCTCGCGGCGCTGTGCTCGCCCGTGTTTGAACTACGCGGAGCTATCTACGAGTTCTTGTGCGAGAAGCATTCTGATCTGGCTTCCAATTTCAACGATAGTTACTGGTTAACTAAGCTGGCGTACCTCACAGATGTTTTTGCAGAGCTGAACAAGTTGAACAGCTCCATGCAAGGGAGAGATGCAAACGTCATGCAGCTCTACGAGAAGCTCGACGCATTTGTGAAAAAAATGTCAAAGTGGATCGAACGAGTGGAGAGCAATAACTTGGCGATGTTTCCTTCAGTTGAGGAATACCCTGACAGCACTGACATCAACGACACTATATGTGAGCATTTGAGGAAGCTTGTGCGTCAATTCGCAAAGTACTTCACTGATTCGGAAGAGTGGCGCCGTGACAGCAAGTGGATCCTGCTCCCATTCAGTGACGATGCATCAGTAGGGTTAAGTCTGACGGCTGTGGAAGAGGATAAGCTGATTGAGATGTCCACAGACTCTGTCAGGAGGCATATGTACGACACACAGCCCCTTGTTAAATTCTGGATAAGTTGCCAGACAGAATTTCCACAGCTTGCTGCAAAAGCAATGAGGTGTCTTTTGCCCTTTCCAACCACATACCTGTGTGAGAGTGGTTTTTCTACACTGGCGTACTTAAAGAATAAGTACAGGGCTAGGCTTGATCCAGAGAATGACATGAGACTGTCTCTGTCTACCATTTCGCCACGAATAGACAGGCTGTGTGGACTTCACCACGCCCAGATATCACACTGACAGGTAGGCCTAATTCTCCCATGTTTTCACTGTTACGACCCTGGCGGGTTTAGGCCCCGCCCTGTGTTAATGGTAAGCCTGTTCTCTCTCCCTGCTTTTCTCAATCTCTCTCTGCTTTTCTCAATCTCTCTGTCTCTACAGCAGGTGATTGGTGACAGGTCTGTCCTGGCTGGGTTATAAAAGCCCTGACCAGCCAGCAGTTGAGGCTGCCTTGGTCTTCATTTGTTGGATTTTGGTTCTCCGGTGTTGTTGGATTTTTGTTCTCCGTTGTTGTTTTGTCACACACCTAGACTGACTTTGCATGACATTTTTAGTTACTTTTCCCAATACTGAATTGCACAACACTTTATTATTCTTTATTCTTTCTTTAAAATAATCTTTAATTTAATTTAATTTAATAAATCTACT
Source organism: Eleginops maclovinus (assembly GCF_036324505.1). Classification (NCBI taxonomy): domain Eukaryota; kingdom Metazoa; phylum Chordata; class Actinopteri; order Perciformes; family Eleginopidae; genus Eleginops; species Eleginops maclovinus. The sequence goes on from NC_086362.1 coordinate 1,278,702, forward strand.
TTTATTATTATAAAATCTGCGTGGCCTCTCTTTCATGTTTCATGCATTGAGCTATGCATGTAACACCAAATACACACGCGCACGCGCAGGCACATCAGTGGGCCGCGGATTGCTTTCTAGTCCGAATGGTGGTCCCTGGGACAAAACCAGTTGAAAACCCCTGTGATAACCTGTACTTGTGTTCCTTGTCAGTTTGTCGTTGTTGTTCCCTCGGTTTGGTCCCTGGTCTGCATTGTTTGGATTCCCCTCATCAGTGTCCCCTGGGTCATCCTGGTTTTTCTCTAGTTTTTGTGACCGACTTTTCTTTACTTCAACCTTGCCTGCTCCTGTAGCTTTAGTCCCAGCTTTTAGTTTAATAAAGCTTGCCTTTTGTTGATGTTTCTTTATCTCCCTCCCATGTTTTGTACTGCTCTTGGGTCCACATTTCCTGCCTAACGCTTAAAAAACATCATCAAAATGATTCATGGTTTACCCCTCAAGTGAACCAGGACTTCAACGTTCACATACTGACAGTAGTTTGTTCTTAATAGAACTAGACTAGAGATCAGACTCAGTTAGTCATGGAGTCCAACAACAGATCCTGTCTCAGTGTAAATCATTTTATATCTCAGATCAAACTTTACCTAAAGTAGTTGTGTTGTTTTTTATAAAGTAGTGTCCTGTTTCTTTACTTACCCGTCTGCTCTTCTCTTCTCCTTTATTCTTCCCCCTCTCCGTGGGAACAGTTTGAACTGTGGTAAGCTGCCCTCTTTCTTCTTCAGTGGTATTCTGATCTTTAGTGCTAGTAGCTTGAAAGCGTTCTGAATAGTTTCTTAAGGTCTCTGTGGAAAAACCTAATTCA